>NC_141874.1:317120442-317423472 GCF_056163025.1 Triticum urartu | reverse complement strand
TGCTTTTACTGTATCCGGCGTGACGTTTACCGTCTCGTAGAGTGGTGCGCCCTCGTGATCCATAGATCGATCTTAAATGCTTTCCTTTGTCCTCCAATATGTCTCGCAGGTCTGGCGTATCTCCCCATGCCTTTTTATTTGGATGGCGTTGGGGTGGAGGCTGAGCTTTTGGCTGGAATGCCTCTCTATCGCGGCCACGAGGTGGCCGATCAGCCGTATCATACGCTTCTTCCTCCAGTCGGGGTAGTAACCTGTGCCTTGGGTAACTCTTGGAGGGATGCTCAAGTTTATATTCCTCGTCGCGAGGACTTCAGTCCATTTGTCAGCTAGCAGATCTTGATCAGCTTGAAGCTGCTGCTGCTTTTTCTTCAGGCTATTTGTCGTGGCCATAAGCCTGCGCTTGAAGCGCTCTTGTTCGACGGGATCCTCTGGTACGGCGAATTCATCCTCCTCCTCTCCGCCAGCCACTCTCTCAGGAGAGCTGGCTCCTTCATCCTCTTGCTCTAAATCTTGCTGGAGGGGATTGTTGTTGTCTTCGGCGCTATCCGGAGTGTTATTATCTCCGGTGCCGGTATCACCACTTTTGCTTTGGCGGGACTTAGAGCGGCGCCGCTGACGTCGGAGCTTGGGTTGCTTCTTGGAGGGGTCATCCTCCGCTATCTCGTCGTCGTTGCCTTCATTGGGTGTATCCAACATGTATATGTCATATGACGAGGTGGCTTTCCAGTGCCCTATAGGTGCTGGTTCATGTTCGTCTCCTACATCGTCGTCCATACCGTCGATTTCTTCGAAGTCGAAGTCGAGCATGTCGGTTAAATCATCGATAGTGTCTACAAAGTGGGTGGTGGGTGGGCGACGAATTTCTTCGTCGTCCGCATCCCAATCCTGTTGGCCAGAATCTGGCTAGGGCTCTCCTGACAAAGAGAGAGACCTTAGTGAATTCACAATGTCGCCGAAGGGCGAGTGCTGAAAGATATCCGCGGCGGTGAATTCCATGATCGGAGCCCAATTGGATTCGATTGGCAAGGGCGCGGATGGTTCGGGGTCCGGAAGAGAGTCCGGCACCTTGGAGTCTCGGGCTGCGCAGAGGATTATGCTGGTGTTTGGCTCGATCGTCGTCGAGACTGCAGCCCCTGAGGCAGTGTCTAGCCACCCGTCCTTGATTGGCGCAGCTGGCTCCGAGCAAAGGGTCGGAGCTGATGCGGGCGTGGCCTCTGGGGTACCGTCCAGTGGCAGAGCTAGGTCATACCCATCGCGACAGTGCGGCGCGCCCGGCTGTGGCTCGAATCCGTCGAAGATCAAGTCCCCACGAATGTTGGCCATGTAATTCAAACTTCCAAATCTGACCTGATGGCCAGGGGCGTAGCTTTCAATCTTCTCCAGATGGCCAAGCGAATTAGCCCGCATTGCAAAGCCATCGAATACGAAGATCTGTCCGGGGAGAAAAGTCTCACCCCGGACCGCATCGCTATTGATGATAGTAGGAGCCATCAAGCCTAACGACGATGGCACAGAGGAAGTCTCAATGAAAGCACCAATGTCGGTGTCAAAACCGGCAGATCTCGGGTAGGGGGTCCCGAACTGTGCGTCTAGGCCGGATGCTAACAGGAGGCAAGGGACACGAAGTTTTACCCAGGTTCGGGCCCTCTTGATGGAGGTAAAACCCTACGTCCTGCTTGATTAATATTGATGATATGGGTGTTACAAGAGTAGATCTACCACGAGATCAGAGAGGCTAAACCCTAGAAGCTAGCCTATGGTATGATTGTATGTTGTGATTGTTGTCCTACGGACTAAAACCCTTTGGTTTATATAGACACCGGAGAGGGTTAGGGTTACACAAGGTCGGTTAAAAAGGAGGAGATATCCATATACGTATTGCCTAGCTTGCCTTCCACGCCAAGTAGAGTCCCATCCGGACACGAGACGAAGTCTTCAATCTTCTATCTTCATAGTCTAACAGTCCAGCCAATGGAGATAGTCCGGCTGTCCGAAGACCCCCTAATCCAGGACTCCCTCACAAGCCATGACGACCAAGGCCAGGCGGGCGCTAGCGGGTGCAGAGCAACAGGTTTCCTCTTTAGTGCTAAGGAGGCAAGCGCAGGCGCGGGGTCCCGAGGAATAAACCAAAGGTTTCCATTCCCGTGCAACAAGACCAAGACCGCCAAGACGGATATCATCACCGAGCCCATCACGGCGTCACGACCCGAAGCTTTGCACACGAAGACCACCTTTCTTCAGGAAATGATGTACTACTACTTCTTGAGCTTGCGTTGGTTTTTCCCATGAAGAGGAAAGGGTGATGCAGCAAAGTAGAGATAAGTATTTCCCTCAGTTTGAGAACCAAGGAATCAATCCAATAGTAGACAATGCACACATCCCCGAATACCTGCACAAACAATCAAACAACTTGCACCCAACGCGATAAAGGGGTTGTCAATTCCTTCACTGTTACTTGCAAAAGTGAGATCTGATAGAGATAGATAAACGATAAAGTAAATATTTTTGTTATTTTTTGTTAATAGATCGGGAAGTAAAAGATTGCAAAATAGTAGATCGGAAACTTATATGATGGAAAATAGACCCGGGGGCCATAGGTTTCACTCGAGGCTTCTCTCATGATAGTAATTCATACGGTGGGTGAACAAATTACTGCCGAGAAATTGATAGAAAAGCGCAAAGTTATGACGATATCTAAGGCAATGGTCATGAATATAGGCATCACGTCCGAGTCAAGTAGACCGAAACGATTGTGCATCTGCTACTATTACTCCACACATCCACTGCTATCCAACATGCATCTAGAGTATTAAGTTCATAAAGAACGGAGTAACGCATTATGTAAGATGACATGATGTAGAGGAATTAACTCAACCAATATGATGAAAACCCCATCTTTTTATCCTCGATGGCAATAATACAATATGTGCCTTGCTGCCCCTACTTCACTGCGAAAGGACACCACAAGACTGAACCCAAAGCTAAGCACTTCTCCCATTGCAAGAAAAACCAATCTAGTAGGCCAAACCAAATCGATAGTTCGAAGGGAATTACAAAGATATCAAATCATGCATAAAAGAATTCATAGAAGATTCAAATAATATTCACAGATAAGCTGATCATAAATCCGCAATTCATCAGATCTCGGCAAACACACTGCAAAAAAGTATTACATCGAATAGATCTCCAAGAACATCGAGGAGAACATGGTATTGAGAATCAAAGAGAGAGAAGAAGCCATCTAGCTACTAGCTATGGACCCATAGGTCTATGGTAAACTACTCATGCTTCATCGAAAGGGCAATAGAGCTGATGTAGAAGCCCTCCGTAACCGAATCCCCCTCCGACAGGGTGCCGGAAAAGGTCCCTAGATGGTATCTCATGGGTACAGAAGGTTATGGCGGTGGAAAAGAGTTTTTTTGTGGATGCCTCTGGTGGTTTGGGGATATTTGGGAATATATAGGCGAAAGAATTAGGTCAGGAGGCTCACGGGGAGCCCACAAGGGTGGGGGGCATGCCCTACCCTCCTGGGCACGCCCTCCACCTTGTGGCCTCCTCGTGGCTCCTCCGACTTCATGTCCAAGGCTCCTAGTTGTCTTCTGGTCCAAGAAAAATCATCGCGAAGGTTTGATTCCATTTGGACTCCGTTTGGTATTCCTTTTCTACGAAAATCTAAAACAAGGAAAACATAGGAACTGGCACTGGGCACTAGGTTAATAGGTTAGTCCCAAAAATAATATAAAATAGCATATTACTGTATATAAACCATCCAAAACAGATAATATAATAGCATGGCAGAATAAAAAATTATAGATACGTTGGAGATGTATCAAGCATCCCCAAGCTTAATTCCTACTCATCCTCGAGTAGGAAAATGATAAAAACAAAATTTTTGATGTGGAATGCTACCTAACATATTTATTTGTCTAATTTTCTTTATTGTGGCATGAATGTTCAGATCCATGATATTCAAAACAAAAGTTTAATATTGGCATAAAAACAATAATACTTCAAGCATACTAACAAGGCAATTATGGCTTCTCAAAATAACATGGCCAAAGAAATCTTATCCCTACAAAATCATATAGTCTGGCTAAGCTCCATCTTCATCACACAAAATATTCAAATCATGCACAACCCCGATGACAAGACAAGCAATTGTTTCATACTTTTGATGTTCTCAAACTTTTTCAACTTTCATGCAATACATGAGCATGAGCCATGGACATAGCACTATATGTGGAATAGAAGGTGGTTGTGGAGAATATAAAAAGAGGGAGATAGTCTCACATCAACTAGGCGTATCAACGAGATATGGAGATGCCCATCAATACATATCAATGTGAGTGAGTAGGGATTGCCATGCAATGGATGCACTAGAGCTATAAGTTTATGAAAGCTCAAAAAGAAACTAAGTGGGTGTGCATCCAACTCACTTGCTCACGAAGACCTAGGGAAATTAGAGGAAGCCCATCATTGGAATATACAAGCCAAGTTCTATAATGAAAAATTCCCACTAGTATATGAAAGTGACAACATAGGAGACTCTATATCATGAAGAACATGGTGCTACTTTGAAGCACAAGTGTGGTAAAAGGATAGTAACATTGTCCCTTCTCTCTGTTCTCTCTTTTTTTTATTTGGGCCTTCTCTCATGTTTTTGATCTCTTTTTTTCGTCCGGAGTCTCATCCTGACTTGTGGGGGAATCATAGTCTCCATCATCCTTTCCTCACATCGGACAAGGCTCTAGTAATGAAGATCATCACACTTTTATTTATTTACAACTCAAGAATTACAACTCGATTCTTAGAACAAAATATGACTCTATATGAATGCCTCCAGCAGTGTACCAAGATGTGCAATGAATCAAGAGTGACAGGTATGAAAGAATTATGAATGGTGGCTTTGCCACAAATACGATGTCAACTACATGATCATGCAAAGCAATATGACAATGATGGAACGTGTCATAATAAACGAAACGGTGGAAAGCTGCATGGCAATATATCTCGGAATGGCTATGGAAATTCCATAATAGGTAGGTATGGTGGCTGTTTTGAGGAAGGTATATGGTGGGTGTATGGTACCGACGAAAGTTGCGCGGTACTAGAGAGGCTAGCAATGGTGGAAGGGTGAGAGTGCGTATAATCCATGGACTCAACATTAGTCATAAAGGACTCACATACTTATTGCAAAAATCTATTAGTTATTTAAATGAAGTACTACGCGCATGCTCCTAGGGGTATAGATTGGTAGGAAAAGACCATCGCTTGTCCCCGACCGCCACTCATAAGGAAGACAATCAATAAATAAATCATGCTCCGACTTCATCACATAACGGTTCACCATACGTGCATGCTATGGGAATCACAAACTTTAACACAAGTATTTCTCAAATTCACAATTACTCACTAGCACGACTCTAATATCACCATCTTTATATGTCAAAACAATTATAAGGAATCAAACTTCTCATAGTATTCAATGCACTTTCTATGAAAGTTTTTATTATATCCCTCTTGGATGCCTATCATATTAGGACTAAATTTATAACCAAAGAAAATTACCATGTGATACGTTTATTTTGCATCATGCTTTTATATCGATATTTATTGCATTATGGGTTGTTATTACACACTATGTCACAATACTTATGCCTATTCTCTCTTATTTTACAAGGTTTACATGAAGAGGGAGAATGCTGGCAGCTGGAATTCTGGGCTGGAAAAGGAGCAAATATTATAGACCTATTCTGCACAACTCCAAAAGGCCTAAAACTTCACGGGAGCATGTTTCAGAATATATAAAAAATATTGGGCGAAGGAACTACCAAAGGGGGGCCACCCACCATCCATGAGGGTGGGGGCGCGCCCTACCCCCCTGGGGGCGCCCCTGCCTCGTGGGCCCTCTGGCAGCCCTATGTTTCCCATCTTCTGCTATATGAGGTCTTTCGTCCAGAAAAAAATCATAAGCAAGCTCACGGGACGAAACTCCGCTGCCACGAGGCGGAACCAATCTAGGGCTCCGGCGGAGCTGTTTTGCCGGGGAAACTTCTCATCAGGAGGGGTAAATCACCACCATCGCCATCACCATCAATCCTCTCATCGGGAGGGGGTAAATCCCCATCAACATCTTCACCAGCACCATCTCATCTCAAACCCTAGTTCATCTCTTGTATCCAATCTTTGTCCCAAAGCCTCAGGTTGGTACCTGTGGGTTGCTAGTAGTGTTGATTACTCCTTGTAGTTGATGCTAGTTGGTTTATTCGGTGGAAGATCATATGTTCAGATCCTTTCTGCATATTAATACCCCTCTGATTATGAATATGAATATGATTTGTGAGTAGTTACGGTTGTTCCTGAGGACATGGGAGAAATCTTGCTATAAGTAGTCATGTGAATTTGGTATTCGTTCGATATTTTGATGAGATGTATGTTGTCTTTGCTCTAGTGGTGTCATGTGAACGTCGACTACATGACACTTCACCATTTTTGGGCCTAGAGGAAGGCATTGGTAAGTAATAAGTAGATGATGGGTTTCTAGAGTGACAGAAGCTTAAACCCTAGTTTATGAGTTGCTTCATAAGGGGCTGATTTGGATCCATATGTTTCATTCTATGGTTAGGTTTATCTTAATACTTCCTTAGTAGTTGCAGATGCTTGCAAGAGGGTTAATCATAAGTGGGATGCTTGTCCAAGGAAGGGCAGTACCCAAGCACCGGTCCACCCACATATCAAATTATCAATGTACCGAATGCTAATCATATGAACGTCATGAAAACTAGCTTGACGATAATTCCCATGTGTCCTCAGGAGCGCTTTCCCTTATATAAGTGTTCGTCCAGGCTTGTACTTTGCAACAAAAAGGATTGGTCCATCTTGCTGCACCTAATTTAATTTTATTGCTTGTTACCCGTTACAAATTACCTTATCACAAAACCATCTGTTATTTATAATTTCAGTGCTTGCAGAGAATACCTTACTGAAAACTGCTTATCATTTCCTCCTGCTCCTTGTTGGGTTCGACACTCTTACTCATCGAAAGGACTACGATAGATCCCCTATACTTGTGGGTCATCAAGACTCTTTTCTGGCGCCGTCGCCGGGGAATGAAGCGCCTTTGGTAGGTGGAATTTGATAAAGAAAATTTTATATAGTGTGCTGAAATTTACTGTCACTTGTTACTATGGAACATAATCCTTTGAGGGGCTTGTTCGGGGTATCTTCACACCGACCAGAAGAGAAAAGAGTTGCTCCTCAACTACCGAACCTACTGAAAATGTTTATTTTGAAATTCCTTCGGGTATGATAGAGAAACTGCTAGCTAATCCTTTTACAGGAGATGGAACATTGCATCCCGATTTGCACCTAATCTATGTGGATGAAGTTTGTGGATTATTTAAGCTTGCAGGTATGCCCGAGGATGTTATCAAGAAGAAGGTCTTCCCTTTATCTTTGAAGGTAAATTCATTGACATGGTTTAGGCTATGTGATGATATGGGATCATGGAACTACAATCGATTGAAATTGGAATTTCATCAGAAGTTTTATCCTATGCATCTTGTTCATCGTGATCGTAATTATATATATAATTTTTGGCCTCGCAAAGGAGAAAGCGTCGCTCAAGCTTGGGGAGGCTTAAGTCAATGTTATATTCATTTCCCAATCCTGAGCTCTCAAGAGAAATTATTATTCAAAAATTTTATGCTCGGCTTTATTGGACAGGTTCTTTTATGATGAAGACTATTGAATTCAAATGGGATTTATTGGAAAGAATTAAACGCAAGTCTGAAGATTGGGATCTCGACGAAGGTAAGGATTCAGGTATAACCCCAATGTATGATTGTGTTAAATCTTTTATGGATACCGATGCCTTTCATGAATTTGCCACTAAATATGGACTTGACTCTGAGATAGTAGCTTCTTTCTGTGAATCCTTTGCTACTCATGTTGATCTCCCTAAGGAGAAGTGGTTTAAATATAATCCTCCCATTTAAGTAAAAGTAGTTGCACCTATTAAAGTTGAAGAAAATACTATCACTTATAATGACTCAGTTGTTCCTACTGCTTATATTGAGATACCACCTTTCCCTACTAGAATAAAGGATCATGCTAGAGTTTCAACTATAGTTCGTAAGAGTAATACTAGAACACCTACACCCTTTAAGAAAATTAAAGTTGAACCTAGTATTGCTATGGTTAAGGATCTCTTGTCCGATAATATTGATGGGCCTGGTATTTACTTCTGTGATGAAGCTGCCAGAATTGCTAGACCCGATACTAAAAATAAACATAGACCTGTTGTAGGCATGCCTGTTATTTCTGTTAAAATAGGAGATCATTGCTATCATGGCTTATGTGATATGGGTGCTAGTGCAAGTGCAATACCTTATTCCTTATATAAGGAAATTATGCATGACATTGCACTCGCTGAGATAGAGGAAATTGATGTTACAATTAAGCTTGCCAATACAGATACTATTTCACCAGTTGGGATTGTCAGAGATGTTGAAGTCTTGTGTGGGAAAGTCAAATATCCTGCTGATTTTCTTGTTCTTGGTTCTCCACAAGATAACTTTTGTCCCATTATATTTGGTAGACCCTTCCTGAATACTGTTAATGCTAGGATAGATTGCAAAAAGGATGTTGTTACTATTGGTTTGGGGGATATGTCTCATGAGTTTAATTTTGCTAAATTTCATAGACAACCCCATGATAAAGAATTGCCTAGTAAAGATGAAATTATGGGTCTTGCTTCTATTGTCGTGCCTCCTAATGATACTTTATAACAATATTTTCTCGACCATGAAAATGATATGTTTATAAATGAAAGAAGGGAAATAGATGAAGTATTCTTTAAACAGGGACCTATTTTGAAACATAACTTGCCTGTTGAAATTCTAGGGGATCCTCTACCACCCAATGGTGATCCCGTGTTTGAGCTTAAATCTTTACCTGATACTCTTAAATATGCTTATCTTGATGAGAAAGAGATATATCCTGTTACTATTAGTGCTAACCATTCAGAGCATGAAGAAAAGAAACTATTGAAAACTCTGAAGAGGCATCGTGCTGCTATTGGATATACTCTGGATGATCTTAAGGGCATTAGTCCCACTCTATGCCAGCGCAAAATAAAATTGGAGAAAGACGCGAAATAAGTTGTTGATCACCAACGACGGTTAAATCCTAAGATGAAATAAGTGGTAAGAAAAGAGATACTAAAGCTTCTGGAGGCAGGTATAATTTATCCCGTTGCTGATAGTTAGTGGGTAAGTCCTGTACATTGTGTCCCTAAGAAGGGAGGTATTACTGTTGTTCCTAATGATAAAGATGAATTGATCCCACAGAGAAATGTTACAGGTTATAGAATGGTAGTTGATTTCCGCATATTAAATAAAGCTACTAAAAAGGATCATTACCCTTTACCTTTTATTGATCAAATTGTAGAAAGATTATCCAAACATACATATTTTTGCTTTCTAGATGGTTATTCTGGTTTCTCCCAAATACCTGTGTCAAAAGAGGATCAAGAAAAGACAGCCTTCACTTGCCCTTTCGGTACCTTTGCTTATAGACGTATGCCTTGTGGTTTTTGCAATGCACCTGCTACCTTTCAAAGATGTATGTGTAGCGACCAGACCTCAAACAGTCGGATCTCTATGCATCAGTGTCATCCCTGGATCGGTAATGCTGACACACACGGTACTTGAGGATTTATAACAGAGTAGCAATCACACACTTATTACATTGAATGTCCCAAAAGTGAACTTATTACAATAAATATGGCTTAAGGCCATCTAATACGATAACAGCGGAAGGCTTCAAAGATAAAGTGAGTCCACCAACTCCAACGGCATCACTGAGTGAATGACAACGACTTATGGCTCCTTACTCGTCGTCTGAAAAGTCTGCAACATGATACATTGCAGCCCAAAACGAGTCAGCACATGGAATATGGTGGCAATGTAACACAAGAGATTAATCAATAGAATAATGCTATCACTGCATGCATATATGGCTGGTGGAGGCTGTATGGTTAGTATGTTTTGCGGAAAGCCAATTTTTCCCTACATTAAAGGAATAAATTTTATTTAACTATCATGGTGGTTGTTAACCATGGAGAAGGTTCACCCAACTCAATCCGAATTAAGCATCATCATTAAAATCCAATCAATTTATATTCAGAGTGATGAGATCCACATGATAATCCAGGAACTAGATACCCAAGATGTCCATAACCAAGGACACGGCTAACCATGATTAGTTTGTACACTCTGCAGAGGTTTGTGCACTTTTCGCCACAAGACTCGACCTCCTCTATTGGATTTCTCGCACTACATAAAGTTTGAGAAACGGATGACTGAGACACGGTCTTTCCGAAGAGGTCCCCTTAACCGATAGATAGGCCTGTACAACTACAATCCCCTACATCTACTAGCCCATCATGGAAAGGTTTCCCACAACCTACTCAACTATGCCAGAGCCCATAATAGCATGTGGCTGCACACGGAATTTTCTAGCATGAATAATCTTATGATCCCTTTGAGCCTGGGCGGCAGTCCATAGGAGAATCACACGGTACCCCGGGATGTCCAAAAATACAGGCAACACTGGGATCCCCAGGTGCCTAAATCCACCCAGATGTGTATTAAAGTTGCCACCTTAAGTTAACCATTAATTAACAATACTCGCATCTGTCATGAATACACTCAACCCAAACCACGTCTACGAGCATAGCATAGCAATATAAGCAACGTAGAAGTAAATCCCAAAGGTTTGGTAATAAACAGGACAATATGTACTACCTCATCTACTTCCCATAACCCACATATTAATTAGATCCGAATCATGCAATTGTTTGATGATTGATCTAATGCAATAAAACTGGGTAGTAAAGAGGTATGATCAAAGTGTTACTTGCCTTGCTGATGATCTGTGAAACCTAGAGACTCGTAGTAGCACGCTTCGCACTCCGGGTACTCTATCGCTATCAAACAAGCATACAATAAGAAATCAAGCAAAGATGCATGGGTAAAACTCAAATAAGAATATCTAACTAGAAAGTTCAACTTAAGAACTCTGGTTTGCAAAAAGAATCACATCAAACGAAGCAACGAAACTCAAACTTCGAAAGAAACAAGCTTCAATTACTAATCTGGACTAAAGTCAAATTTTATAGTAGCAGAAACTTGTTTAAGTTGATTAAATAGAAAGAGGGCTTCCAGACAAAATTCTAGGCGCTTGAATCGCCTGATTCCGATAAACGAGCGAAAAGATAAACTAAAATGAAAATCGGATCAGAAATCGCGATCGAAAATAATCGCAAAAAATCCGAGAAAAAGAAAAACCGACGAAAAGGCTAACGAACGAACGTTCGCTGTCTGCGGCTAAACGGTGAAAATCCTTCGTTAAAATGAATGAACGGGTGTTCGCTAAATAAATAAACTGACGGAAAACAGACGAACCGATCTAAAAAAACGAACTAGGGTTTTAAAAAAACCAAATGGCTTTAAAAGAAAAACTGGCGGCGGCTACCTCGAGTCCAGCGAGATTCCGGTGAGGCGGTGGCGGGCTCAGGCGGGGCAGCTCGCGGGCGGCGGGCTCGGGCGGCCCGGGCGGTGGCGGCACGGGCGGCGGGGCAGCTCGGGCTAGGGTTTGCGAGGGGGCGCGGGGCGGCTGGGCTGTCGGGGTCCCGGGGTCGCGGCTTAAAAAGGCCGGCCCGAGGTGTCCTGGCTGGGTACGGCCCGGAGTCGGTTACACTTTTTTAGAACAATCTGACATGCAGAAAAAGAAAGAAAAGAAATATTAAACAGACTCCAAAAATCCTGAAATAAATTTTCCCCGTCCCCTAAAAATGTTTCGGACAAGGTGAACATTTATTTGGGCCTATAATGAAATTTTGAAAAATGCATATTTTTCCTAATTCAAATAAAATAACGATAAAACTGCCAATAAAATTCTTATTTGATTTTAATATTAAATCTCCAATATTTCTTTATTTTGAGGAAGTCGTTTTATCCTTTCTCTTTTATTTTTTTATAAAAGAAATATTCGAAGAGAAAAAAAATTAAAATCAAATGATCCTCTTTTCAAAATTCGATAAAACTCAAATATGAAAATAAGGAAATTCCCAACTCTCTCTGTGGGTCCTTGAGTTGCGTAGAATTTCTAGTATCAAGCCAAAATGCAATAAAATATGATATGCAATGGTGACCTAATGTATAACATTCCAAATTGAAAATTTGGGATGTTACAAACCTACCCCCCTTAAGATGAATCTCGCCCTCGAGATTCGGGTTGGCTAGAAAATAGGTGAGGGTGATCATTTCGTAGGTATTCCTCTCATTCCCAGGTGGCTTCATCTTCAGTATGGTGGCTCCACTAAACTTTACAGAACTTGATAACTTTGCTGTGTGTAACTCGACTGGCAAAATCAAGAATCTTGACTGGTTTCTCCTCGTATGTCAAATCGGTATCCAACTGAATCGCTTCCAGTGGCACTGTATCTCTCAGAGGAATATCAGCCATCTCTGCATGGCACTTCTTCAATTGAGAAACGTGGAACACATCGTCAACTCCTGACAATCCTTCGAGCAATTCCATCTTGTGGGCAACTTCTCCCATACGTTCCAAAACTTTGTATGGTCCCACAAAACGTGGTGCTAACTTTCCCTTAACTCCAAAATGCTTCACTCCTCGGAGTGGTGATACACTGCATAACTCTTCTGCCTGGACTGGGCTACCTTGAGTCTATCGCGAATCAGCTTAACCTTCTCTTTAGACTCTTTAATCAAATCTGGTCCAAACAACTATCGGTCTCCAACTTCATCCCACAAAAACGGTGTCCTGTACCTCCTTCAGTACAATGCTTCGAAAGGGGCCATCTTCAAACTGGCTTGATAGCTGTTGTTGTAAGAGAACTCTGCGTACGGTAGATTATCGTCCCAACTAGATCCATAGTCTAATGCACAAGCTCTAAACATGTCCTCCAAAATCTGATTGACTCTCTCAGTCTGTCCATCTGTCTGCGGGTGAAAAGTTGTACTGAACTCTAGCCTGGTTCCCAAAGTTTCATGCAACTGATTCCAAAACTTTGAGGTAAACTGGGTTCCTCTATCTGATACAATGGTCCTCGGAACTCCATGCAAACATACGATCCTAGTCATGTATATCTTTGCCAACTTAGCACTGGTGTAAGTGGTATTCATAGGGATGAAATGAGCTACTTTCTTCAAACGATCGACTACAACCCATACCGATTCATAGCCTGAACGAGTCCTTGGCAATCCCGTGATAAATCCATGCCTAGTTTGTCCCACTTCCATTCGGGTATCGGCAATGGTTGTAGCAATCCTGCTGGCTTCTGATGCTCTGCCTTCACTCTCTGACATACATCACAAACTGCTACATACTCCGCAATATTCTTCTTCATTTCGTCCGCCACAAACTATCCTTCAAATCCAGGTACATTTTAGTATTTCCTGGGTGAATCGAGTATGGCGAATCATGGCCCCCCTACAAAATCAGCTTCCTGACCTCCTGATCATAAGGTATCATAAGGTATCATGCTCATCCTCACGCAATCCTTTAGCCTTTCCTTTGCTCATCCTTTCCTTTATCTCGGCAATCTCCTTGTCCGTCTTCTGAGCTTCTCTAATCTTATCCATCAAAGTAGACTGAATCTCCAATGCTGCTACATGGCCTCTCGGAACTATCTCCAAACATAGCTCGCGAAGATCCTCTGCTAACTCCTTGGGTAACTCTCTGGTCATGAGTGTATTGACATGACTCTTGCGGCTCAACGCATCGGCTACTACGTTAGCCTTTCCGGGATGATAGTGCAACTTCATATCATAATCCTTAATGAGTTCCAACCATCTCCTCTGCCTGAGATTGAACTCCTTCCGCGTGAAGATATACTTCAAACTCTTGTGATCCGTGTATACCTCACAATGGTTTCCGATGAGAAAATGTCTCCAAGTCTTTAAAGAATGCACTACGGCTGCTAACTCCAAATCATGGGTAGCATAATTTAACTCATGGGGTTTAAGCTGTCGTGGGGCATATGAAACAACTCTTCCCTCCTGCATAAGTATGTCTCCAAGTCCTCGACGAGAGGTGTCAGAATACACTTCACAATCCTTGCGTTGATCTGGCAGAATCAACACTGGTGATGTAACCAAGCGTTTCTTCAACTCCTGAAAACTGGCCTCACATTCCTCAGTCCATTTGAACTTGGTGTCCTTCTTTAACAACTCCGTCATAGGCTTTTTAATCTTCGAGAAATTCTCAATGAACCTCTGGTAGTATCCTGCGAGTCCAAGAAAACTCCGGATCTCTCCAACTGACGTGGGTGCCTCCCAATTTGTCACGGTGACAACTTTGGTGGGGTCTACCGCTATTCCTTCTCCGGATATAACATGTCCAAGGAATCCAACTTCCTTCAACTAAAACTCACACTTGCTGAACTTGGCGTATAGCTGATGTTCTCTGAGCTTCCCAAGTACTAAACGCAAATGCTATTTATGCTCCTCTTCATTCTTCGAGTAGACCAGAATATCATCAATGAACACCACAATGAACTTATCCAAAAACTCCATAAACACCTTGTTCATCTTGTTCATAAAATAGGCAGGTGTGTTAGTCAGGCCAAATGACATAACGGTATACTCATATAGCTCGTACCTCGTGGTAAAAGCTGTCTTAGGTATATCCTTCTCTCGAATATTCGGTTGGTGGTACCCTGATCGCAGATCGATCTTGGAAAACACCTTAGCTCCTTGCAGCTGATCAATCAAATCATTGATCATTGGCAGTGGGTACTTGTTCTTGATCGTCACCTCATTCAATCCTCGATAATCAACAACCATCCTCAACGATCCATCCTTGTTCTCCACTAGAAGTACTGGTGATCCCCAAGGTGACGAGCTTGGGCGAATATATCCTTTATCCAGTAACTCCTTAATCTGCTTCTTAATTTCCTCTAAATCCTGTGCGGGCATCCAGTACAGTCTCTTAGATATTGGCCATGTGCCTGGAAAAGGCTCAATCAAAAACTCGATGTCTCTATCCGATGGCATGCCTGGCAACTCTTCTGGAAATACATCCGGGAAATCCCTTACCACTGGTACTTCCTCATGTACAACTTCTGATAAGGAATTTACTTGAGTCCTAATCGGCTCATGCCGGGATACATACTTGATCCTTCTTCCTTCTGGGGTGGTGAGCAAAATCGACTTACTGGCGCAATCGATGTTTCCTCCATACATCGATAGCCAATCCATACCCAGAATCACATCTAAACCTTGCGACTCTAAAATTATCAGATCTGAGGGGAAAACATGCCTACCTATGGTCAATGGCATCTGAAAACATCGTTGGCTTGCCATATACTCTGCTCCTGGCGAGCTCACTAACATAGGTGTATTAAGAATTTTGGTGGGCAGCTTATGTATGAATGCGATGCACCAGTATCAAAAAGAACGATTGTAGTAAATGACTTAACCAAAAACTTACCTATTACTGCATCTGGCTAGGCTTCAACCTCCTCCACGTTAACGTGGTTCACTTGTCCCCTGTTGAAAGGGTTGGGCTTCTTTCCAGAACTTCCATTGCCATTTCCATTCTTAGCTTTAGGACATTCAGTGGCGTAATGTCTAGTCTTCTGGCACTTGTAGCAAGTAACGTGGCTTAGATCTTTCTTGGCGGGCGTTGCTAGATTGGAACGGTTCTGTCCGTTGCTTCCTCCATTACCATTCCCGTTCTTGGAGCTACTATGGTTGTGTGAACTTCCTCCATTGTGAGTGTGGCATCCATGGTTATGGACAAGTCCTCCCGAGTTCGGGGTAAAACGGGGTCTCTACTGAGCTCCAGAATTATACTTCCCTTGTCCATACTTCCTCTTGCGGTTGTCAATCTGCTGCTGCTTCCCTTCAATCATGAGAGCTCTATCTACTAACTCCTGGTAGTTATTGAAATTTGCCACCATCAACTGCATGCTCAGCTCATCATTCAATCCTTCCAGAAACTTCTCTTGTTTTGCTGCATCTGTAGTGACGTCGTCTGGGCATAACGTGCTAGCTTACTAAAGTCATCCACATACTGGCCAACGGCGCGTCCTCCTTGGCGTAAGTTGCGAAACTCATGCTTCTTCATGGCCATAGCTCCTTTTGATACATGGGCAGTGCGAAAGGCCTACTGGAACTGGTCCCATGTAACACTGGCTATAGGAAAAGTGGCTGTGTAATTCTCCCACCATGAGGCTGCTTGTCCATCCAATTGGTGCGCAGCAAAACGCACCTTCTCAGCATCTGTACATCCTACAGTGTTTAACTCCCTTCCAATCATGCGGAGCCAATCATCTGCAACTATCGACTCGGTGCTGCTGGAAAACATCGGCGACTGCAACCTCAAAAAATGGGCTAAGTTGTCAACTTGGGGTGGTGGTGGTGGTGGGTTGTTGTTGTTGTTGTTGCATTGGTTCTGAACTAACAATTGCATCAAGGCATTCTGCTGCTGGATTAACTGAGTGAGCTCTGGTGGAAAGGTAAATCCGGGGTCATGTCTCGGAGACATCTAAGGGTTTAGAGGGAAGAGAATAGAATAGAATGAGGTCCAGTGAGAAAACACTACCCATATGCACATGAGACAAACACAATCATATCACTTCAATCAATTCAAACAAGGGCATACAATCGGTCTAACTACCGTTACAAAGTGCTCGGACTAATCTATATACATGGGGGAATACTACTACTGATATGGTGGTCGACTAGAAAAATTGATCGATGGAAGACTCCATAATATCCGCTCCAGCTTCATCAACGTAGTCATCATTGCTATCGTCGGGGTCCGAGTCGGTGTCGTCGATGATGATGTAGTTCTCCGGGAAAGTAGAATCGTCGTCTTCTCCTCCTGGCGCAGGGTCTCCCATGAATAGTCCTAGCTCCCTTGTCAGATCATCATTCATCTCCACTAGTACCGTCATTTCCTCCTCGTATCCATCGCGTGTAGACTTGAGTTCTTCCTCCAGCTCCGTGATCCTGGTCACCGCCTTCTTCAGATCTATCATGCCCGCGCACGTCTAGTTCTTCTCATGATGAATGTGCTGGTTTAACTCCTAGATTAAAGCTGCAATGGATCTATCCTTCCTAGTGCTGATCATCTCCCATTGCTCATCTCGGTGCCCACAAATCTGGTAGATAGTATCCTTGATATCCTTGTGGTAAACATCTCCAATGCGTCCCATGGTGATGTGGGATGCCATACTCTTTCCTAGACTCCAGGTTGGTGCATCAAAGGAAAACTCTATGGGCCCAGTGACTAGCGTGAATGTCCTTCCTGAAACTTGAACTTGAATCATCCAGCGCTCCTATTCTGGTAAAGTGGCGTCGTAAGTCCCGGTGAAGCTTGGTATTCCGATGCTCAGGTACCTAGTGACTTCCTTCAAGTGGCGTCCAAAAGCTATGTCTTCATCTGGTTGAGTGAACTTGTTCCTTGCAGCTGCCATCCTAAAGAGTAGAAAATGGAGATGAGTCAGAAATGAGAAGAGAGTAGTGATCTATGGCCTTGGCTTAGTGGTCGTATCCTACAGTCACCCTGGCTCTGATACCATCTTGTAGCGACCAGACCTCAAACAGTCTGATCTATGTGCATCAGTGTCATCCCTGGATCAGTAATGCTGACACGCAGAGTACTTGAGGATTTATAACAGAGTAGCAATCACACACTTATTACATCGAATGTCTCAAAAGAGAACTTAGTAAAATAAATATGGCTTAAGGCCATCTAATACGATAACAACGGAAGGCTTGAAATATAAAGTGAGTCCATGTCACACCCTAGTTAGTTCAAGCATTAGAGTGTGCATCATGTTTAAATTCCTCTTAAATCTGAAATGGGGAAGACAGAACCCCCAACCCCCCTGGAAACAACTAGGGTTTACTAAAATTATTTTTCAATGAACCTGAAATGCCCTTCTAAAAAGTTCACCCTCTTTGTCTTGGGTTAGAACCTCTGGCAAAATTGGTGCACAATTTTCTAGGTCAATAGAAGGTCATTGAATTAAATCATAAGTATTTGACTTTGGGCATTTAAATGCTATAAAATAATTTAAATGGTCAAATAATTCTGGAAATAAATGTTTGCTGTTGGTAATATTCTAAACAGAGCCCACAATTATTTTCAGGATTTTTGGAAACGTTTTAGTATTTTTAATAAAGCCCAACAGTTGCAGTTAAATAGAAAAACAGAAACAAATCAAAAAAAAAGAGAGAGAGGGAAGCCCACCTGGGCCTTACCTGTCCTGGCCCAGCCCACCTGGCTCGGCCCAGCCGACTGGCCTTGCCAGTCGTCATCCTCCTCCCGCCAGGAGGACGAGGAGCGCGTGGCTGGCGCCCGCGGCCACACGCCGGCCACCTCCTGCTTCTGCCGACGCCCTGGAGACGTCCAGGGATGCCACGCCGACCCCCACGTCCCCCTCTCATCCTCCATCACTCTCCCCCTCGTCTCCCTCACCCTCTCCCGCGATGGCCGAGCGTGATCCTCGCCGCTGTTCACCGTAGACGTCACCAGAGCCACCCCCTTGCCCCTCCGACAAGACCAACAGCTCCGCCTCGTCGCCCTGGACCTCTCCGCTGACCCACGCGACTCCAAACGCCGCCGAACGCCGTCTTCGCCCTCGTCTTCAACCTCGGGCACCCGAGCCGTCTCCGGTCGATTCGCTGCCGCCAGGACCTCCTCGAGCTCACTGACCCCCTCTCCGACCCCGCTGTGAGCTCCTCTTCCTCTTCCCCTAGCTCCCGTGCTCGTGTGGCCTCTGTAGTCGCCAGTTCCACCGCACCCGAAAGCTCCCCGCCGCCGGCCATGGCGCCGTCGTGGCTAGAGCCACAGTGGCTCGAAGCCAAGCTCACTGTTGTGCTCAGCGCAGCACCAGGACCCCGCAGCCACCACCAACTCCTTCTCCCGTGCACTGTAGCGTCGAACCCAACCCCGTCCGAACTCTGGCGTCCCCGTGTCCAACCACTTGCACCACTGGATGCGGCAGCTCCCCAGCAACGCGTAGCACGTCTCCACCGGTGATTTGGTCACCGGAGGACCAAATCCGAAGCTCTCCGCCGTCTCGGCCTCACCGGCGACTCAACGCCGGCGGGATTAGCCCCGCTGACCAGGGGTTTGACCCCAGTTTGACTCCATCTGAGACACTGACATGTGGGGCCGGCTTCTAACTAATTTAGATTAGTTTAAATTAGAGCTAATCACTCTGTTAGTGGTTAGTGACATCGTTAACCACCCCTCTCTCACTGACATGTGGGCCCAGAGCCTAACTAACCAAGTTTAGTGCTAACTAAACACTAACCAACTCTGTTAGTTAGCTGAGAGACTGACAAAAGGGGCCCACCAGTCAGGTTTGACCTGGGCTGGCGCCTTTGACCCGTTGACATCACAGTGATGCAGTGCTGACGCATTAATTCAATTTCTAGATTTATTCTTTAATAGGAAATTCCATAAAATAATCAAAACTTCTAAAAATCATAGAAAATCAACCATCGCTCCAAATGCAAAGATTTATATATGAAAAATGATCAGAAAAATTCAATCTATCCATCTGTAATGGTTTCATGCATGACAAAACAAGTTAACCTTGCTGTTTAAGCAGAATGAGGTAATGCACTAATAAAGCCATCTTTAATAACCTAATAACTGAATCTTTGACTCAAATGAGTTCATCCCTTTCTGTTTTAGCTTGCATTAGTCCAAGAGACCTTCATATTGCCATGTCATAGCATGCATCATATTGTTGCATATTGCCATGTGTTGATTATGTTTCGGTGTGTCTTTCGTGGTAGGTTCTGCCTCCGAGGATAACCCCGAGTATCCGTCTAAAGGGCAGTACCCTACTACCACTACAACAGGCAAGCAACCCATTGATCATTCCGATACAAAACCATGTTCTCGCTTCTGCTCTTGTTTACTGCATTAAGACAATGCGATTGAAACTGCTGTGTGTTACGGTAGTTGAACCCTTATCCTCTGCATGACCTGTCATTGCCACAGTAACTAGATGAAACCATCTAGCATGTGTAGGAGTTGATTGAGCCATGTATGTGATTCCTACCTTGCTATGCCTGCTATGCTTAGAGTTGTGTCAGGTCTGGTTCATCTGGGTGATGGGCTAGAGTGATATGATATGTCGGTAATGTGAGGAATGTGTTGAACATGTTTTGGTAAAGGTATCGATGAGAGGCCATGTAGGAGTACATGGTGGGTTGTTTCATTGAGACCGTCCATAAGAACTGAGATCTGTATGCATGATTTAAGATTCAGCTACTACCACACATTGGGCCCTGAAATATGACCCCGCTTGACTTACTGACCCCTCTCGCTCTCTGTCCAGGAGTTGCAACTAGTTTCTGGTGTTTGTAGGATATGTGTTGGCGGCCGTGCGTAGTGCTGACCCTAGGGTGGGCTATGATGCGGTAGATACACCGTGGCCGGGTATGTCGGGCGCCCGTTTGGCGTCTCGGGACCCTGTACACATCGTTTGGGGCCGTTGAGGACACCCCGGCCGGATTTCCTTGCGGATGGAACCTGAATAGGCGATAAACCTGGACTAGAGACTTGTGAGGTTAGTCAGGTCGTGGTCTACACCCACGTCGGTTTTCGCTTGAAGTCTGCCGAGCACATGTCGTGTGCAGACGCTAAGTGGTGGAAACATTTGTGACGAAGTACACCCCTGCAGGGTATAAAACTATTCGAATAGCCGCGTCCGCGGTAAAGGACTACTTGGTTGCCTATACAGTTCATACACAAGTTAATGGATACTACTAAAAGACTCAAGATAAGTGTGAGTACCGAGGATGGCCCTCTCGTAGGATGACGAGGGAGGATCCTCGGTGGAGTATTGTGTTGGTGAGTAGTGGACTCGTGTGCGAAAACTATTTTACTGGTGGAGTTCCGTAGGATAGCTTAGCCAAGAGTCAAAGCTCGCTTGCTGCAATAACCCCACCACCTTCTTGAGAATAAGCATGTATAGTAGGTTCTGTTGTAAGACTTGCTGAGTACCCTTGTACTCATGTTTGCTTAATTACTGTTTTCAGACGACAACACCGCCCCCTCCGATGGGTTCTACGTAGACCTTGACATCGACGAGTGACTAGCCACCCAGGTGGTGATCCTGGCCATGGAGGGGCCTATGTAGATAGACAGGCTTCGAGAAGCCTTCTTTCTTTCTAGTGTCTGTACTCAGACTAGTTGCTTCTGCATGTGCTTGTATGATTGTATGACTTGAGTGTCGGGTCATGTGACCCCTATCTGTATGAACATGTTATGTATGGCTCTCTGGAGCCTTTAAATAAAGTACTTGAGTTGTAGAGTTTTGTTGTGATGCCATGTTGTATGTACTCATATCGGGCATATTGTGTGTATGATTGAAATGCTTGGTATGAGTGGGATCCGACAATCTAGTTTTTTATCCTTGGCAGCCTTTCTTATGGGGAAATGTAGTCTAGTGTTCCTCGAGCCATAGTAGTCCGCTACAGCCCGGTTCACCGGTTCACTTCGTTCCTATGTCTGTCCCTTCGGGGAAATGTCACGCGGTGACTTCCGGAGTCCTGCCTAGCCTGCTACAGCCCGGGTTCCCCGGAGTCCTGTTAGCCTGGTGCTACAGCCCAGAATCACTCGCTGATGACTGACATGCTCGATGTGATTCATGTATGCCTGTCTCCATAGGCCTGTGCCGCTTTGGGTTCATGACTAGCCATGTCGGCCCGGGTTCTCTATCATATGGATGCTAGCGACACTATCATATACGTGAGCCAAAAGGCGCAAACGGTCCCGGGCCATGGTAAGGCGACACCCGTGGGATACCGTGCGTGAGGCCGCAAAGTGATATGAGGTGTTACCGGCTAGATCGATGTGGCTTGGAATCAGGGTCCTGACAGCCCATCAACTCCAACGGCATCACTGAGTGAAAGACAACGGCCTATGGCTCCTTACGCGTCGTCTGAAAAGTCTGCAACATGATACGTTGCAGCCCAAAATAGGTCAGCACAATATGCTGGCACTGTAACACAAGAGAGTAATGAACACAATAATGCTATCACTACATGCATATATGGCTGGTGGAGGCTGTATGGTTAATATGTTTTGTGGAAAGCCAATTTTTCCCTACAACAAAGGATTAAATTTTATTTAACTATCATGGTGGTTGTTAACCATTGAGAAGGTTCACCCAACTCAATCCCAATTAAGCATCATCATTAAAATCCAATCAATTTATATTAAGAGTGATGAGATCCACATGATAATCCAATAACTAGATACTCAAGATGTCCATAACAAAGGATACGGCTAACCATGATTAGTTTATACACTCTGCAGAGGTTTGTGCACATTTCCCCACAAGACTCGATCTCCTCCGTTGGATTTATGGCACTACATAATGTTTGAGAAACGGATGACCGAAACACAGTCTTTCCGAAGAGGTCTCCTTAACCAATAGATAGACCTGTACACCTACAATCCCCTACATCTGCTAGCCCATCATGGAAAGGTTTTCCCACAACCTACTCAACTATGACAGAGCCCATAATGGCATGTGGCTGCACACGGAAGTTTCTAGCATGAATAATCTTATGATCCCTTTGAGCCTAAGTAGCAGTCCATAGGAGAATCACACGGTACCCTCGGATTTCCAAAAATATAGGCAACACTGGGATCCCCAGGTGCCTCAATCCACCCAGATGTGTGTTAAGGTTGCCACCTTAAGTTAACCATTAATTAACAATACTCGCATCTGTCCTGAATACAATCAACCCAAACCATGTCTATGAGCATAGCATAGCAATATAAGCAACATAGAAGTAACTCCCAAAGGTTTGGTAATAAATAGGACAATAGGTACTACCTCATCTACTTCCCATAACTCACAGATTAATCAGATCCTAATCATACAATTGTTTGAGGATTGATCTAATGCAATCAAAATGGGTAGTAAAGAGGTATGATCAAAGTGTTACTTGCCTTGCTGATGATCTGTGAAACCTAGAGACTCGTAGTAGCACGCTTCGTACTCCGGGTACTCTATCGCAATCAAACAATCATACAATAAGCAATCAAGCAAAGATGCACAGGTAAAACTCAAATAATAAGATCTAACTAGAATGTTCAACTTAAGAACTCCGGTTTGCAAAGAGAATCACCAAACGAAGCAATGAAACTCAAACTGCGAAAGACACAAGCTTCGATTACTAATCTGGACTAAAGTCAAATTTTACAGTAGCAAAAACTTGTTTAAGTTGATTAAACAGAAAGAGGGCTTCGAGACAAAACTCTAGGCGATTGAATCGTCCGATTCCGATAAACGAGGGAAAAGATAAACTAAAACGAAAATCGGATCAGAAATCGTGAAAAATCCGAGAAAAAGAAAAACGGACGAACAGGCTAACGAACGAACGTTCGCTGTCTGCGGCTAAACGGTGAAAATTGTTTGTTAAAACGAACGAACGAACGGGCGTTCGCTAAACAAATAAATCGATGAACCGATTTAAAATGAACTAGGGTTTAAATAAATCAAACAGTTTTAAAAGAAAAACCGGCGACGGCTATCTCGATTCCGGCGGGGCAGCTCGCGGGAGGCAGGCTCAGGCGGCGGCGGCGCGGGCGGCGGGGCAGCTCAGGCCAGGTTTTGCGAGGGGGCACAGGGCGGCTGGGCTGTCGGGGTCCCGGGGTCGCGGCTTAGAAAGGACAGCCTGAGGTGTCCTTGCCGGGTACGGCCCGGAGTCGGTTACACTTGTTTTTTAAAACAATCTGACGTGCAGAAAAATAAAGAAAAGAAATACTAAATGGACTCCAAAATTCTGAAATAAATTTTCCCCATCCTCTAAAAATATGCCGGACAAGGTGAACATTTATTTGGGCCTATAATGAAATTTTGAAAAACGCACGTTTTCCTAATTCAAATAAAATAACGATAAAACTCCGAATAAAATTCTTATTTGATTTTAATATTAAATCTCCAATATTTCTTTATTTTGAGGAAGTAATTTTATCATCTCTCTTTTATTTTTTTATAAAAGAAATATTTGAAGAGAAAAAAATTAAAATCAAACAATCCTCTTTTCAAAATTCGAGAAAACTCAAATATGGAAATAACAAAATTCCCAACTCTCTCCGTGGGTCCTTGAGTTGCGTAGTATTTCTAGGATTAAGCCAAAATGCAATAAAATATGATATGCAATCATGACCTAATGTATAACATTCTAAATTGAAAATTTGGGATGTTACAAACCTACCCCCCTTAAGATGAATCTCACCCTCGAGATTCCGGTTGGCTAGAAAATAGGTGAGGGTGATCCTTCCGTAGGTATTCCTCTCATTCCCAGGTGGCCTCATCTTCAGTATGGTGACTCCACTGAAGTTTACAGAACTTGATAACTTTGCTACATGTAAAATAGGTGAGGATGTTACAGTATGACTGCTATATTCTCTGATTTTCGTGAAAAGATTGTTGAGGTTTTCTTGGATGATTTCTCCGTATATGGAACTTCTTTTGATGATTGCTTAAGCAGCCTTGATCGAGTTTTGCAGAGATGTGAAGAAACTAATTTTGTCTTGAATTGGGAGAAGTACCATTTTATGGTTAATGAAGGTATTGTCTTGGGGCATAAAATTTCTAAAAGAGGTATTGAAGTTGATAAAGCTAAAGTTGATGCTATTGAAAAGATGTCGTGTCCTAAGGACATTAAAGGTATAAGAAGTTTCCTTGGTCATGCTGGTTTTTATAGGAGGTTCATTAAGGACATCTCTAAAATTTCTAGGCCTATGACTAATCTCTTACAAAAAGATGTTCCTTTGTCTTTGATGATGATTGTGTAGAAGCATTTGAAATACTTCAGAAAGCTTTGATTTCTGCACCTATTGTACAGCCACCTAATTTGAATTTACCCTTTGAAATTCTGTGTGATGTTAGTGATTATGCTGTAGGGGCTGTTTTAGGACAAAGGGTTGATCAGAAATTAAATGTTATCCAATATGCTAGTAAGACTCTGGACAGTGCCCAGAGAAATTATGCTTACTGAAAATGATTTTTTAGCAGTTGCGTTTGCTTGTGATAAGTTCTGACCTTATATTGTTGATTCCAAAGTAACTGTTCACACTAATCATGCTGCTATTAAATATATTATGGAAAAGAAAGATGCTAAACCTAGACTTATTAGATGGGTTCTCTTGCTTCAAGAATTTGATTTGCATATTATTGATAGAAAGGGAGCTGAGAACTCCGTTGCAGACAACTTGTCTAGGTTAGAGAATGTCCTTGATGACCCACTACCTATTGATGATAGCTTTCCTGATGAACAATTAGCTGTCATAAATGCTTCTCGTACTGCTCCATGGTATGCTGATTATGCTAATTACATTGTTGCTAAATTTATACCACCTAGTTTCACATACCAGCAAAAGAAAAAGTTCTTCTGTGATTTAAGACATTACTTTTGGGATGACCCACACCTTTATAAAGAAGGAGTAGATGGTGTTATTAGACGTTGTGTACCAGAGCATGAACAGGAACATATCCTACGCAAGTGTCACTCTGAGGCTTATGGAGGACACCATGCTGGAGATAGAACTGCACATAAGGTATTGCAATCTGGTTTTTATTGGCCTACTCTCTTCAAGGATGCCCGTAAGTTTGTCTTGTCTTGTGATGAATGTCAAAGAATTGGTAATATTAGTAGATGTCAAGAAATTCCTAT
This sequence comes from Triticum urartu, assembly GCF_056163025.1. Classification (NCBI taxonomy): domain Eukaryota; kingdom Viridiplantae; phylum Streptophyta; class Magnoliopsida; order Poales; family Poaceae; genus Triticum; species Triticum urartu. The sequence goes on along the minus strand of NC_141874.1, from coordinate 317,397,715 downwards.
GAATTATTCACTTGTTACTGAACCATTTGATGTTTGGGGCTTTGATTATATGGGACCATTTCCTGCATCCAATGGGTATACACATATTTTAGTTGCTGTTGATTACGTTACTAAGTGGGTAGAAGCTATTCCAACTAGTAGTGCTGGTCATAAAACCTCTATTAAGATTCTTAAAGAAGTTATTTTTCCGAGGAATGGAGTCCCTAGATACTTAATGACTAATGGTGGTTCACATTTTATTCATGGTGCCTTTCGTAAAATGCTTGCTAAGTATGATGTTAATCATAGAATGGCATCTCCATATCATCCACAGTCTAGCGGTCACGTAGAATTAAGTAATAGAGAGCTTAAATTAATTTTGCAAAAGACTATTAATACATCTAGAAAGAATTGGTCAAGAGACTTGATGATGCATTATGGTCCTATAGAACTGCATATAAAAATCCTATGGGTATGTCTCCGTATAAAATGGATTATGATAAAGCTTGTCACTTGCCTCTCGAACTAGAATACAAGGCATATTGGGCCGTTAGAGAGATCAATTATGATTTCAAACTTGCCGGTGAGAAGACACTTTTTGACATTAGCTCACTTGATGAATGGAGAACCCAGGCCTATGAGAATGCTAAACTGTTTAAAGAAAAAGTTAAAAGATGGCATGACAAAAGGATACAAAAATGTGAGTTTAATGTAGGTGATTATGTATTGTTATACAACTCTCGTTTAAGATTTTTTACAGGAAAACTCCTCTCTAAATGGGAAGGTCCTTACATTATCGAGGAGGTTTATCGTTCCAATGCTATAAAAATCAACAACTTAGAAGGCACAAATCCAAGGGTGGTGAACGGTCAAAGAATCAAACATTATATCTCAGGTAATCCTATAAATGTTGAAACTAATGTTATTGAAACCGTAACCCCCCAGGAATACATAAAGGACACTTTCCAGAACGTTTCGGACTCCGAAAAGGAAGAGGTATATGGTACAGTAAGTAAAACGACTCCAAAACAGTTCTAATAGCATTTTTCTCCGTTTTGGAATATTTAAGAAAATAGGAAAATTAAGAAGTAGTCCGGGAAGGACACGAGGTGTCCAAAAGGGTGGAGGGCGCGCCCTACCCCCCTGGGCGCGCCCCCCTGCTCTTGGGCACCTCGTGTGCTCTCCGGACTCCGTTTTCTTGCATGATACTTCTTTCGGTCGGTAAAAATTCATTATATAATCTCCCGAAGGTTTTGACCACCGTATCATGCAAATATCTTCTGTCTTTGTTTCGAGCTATTTTTCTGACAGATCTAGATCGCCATGGCGTCTTGATGTCCCCCCAAGGAGAAGTTCTTCGAGAAGGTCATCAACCCCTACCTCGCGGAGGTGTTGCACCACCCTCAAACCATAGAGATGCGTTAGGGGTTGCTGCACATCCGCGATGTTGAGGGACAAGGAGGACCGGAAGCATGGAGACAATACTCGAAGCAATGGAGCAACAAGTTTTCAAGTGCCAGGAGATGGTGGAACGTGGACTCGACACCAATCACATAATGATCACGGAGTTCACCAACACCACCAAGCAAGATGCCAGGAACATCGGGGAGACCATCTTTAAGCTTCACGAGAAAATTGAGCATCTCCAAGCCCAGATCTATGACCTACAAAACCAAAACTGTGAGTATGAATATAGATTCAAGAGGATGAGTTTGGTTGCTGATTCGACGATCCCGGAGACTCGATCATCCTTCTATGATGGTGAGCCTATGCCTTGGAAGATGGACGACAAGCCTACGTCATCAATGACTCCATCGTCACTACCACCGAGGAGGAGACATAAACACATGGGTATGGGCACTCCCCTTGGCAACTGCCAAGCTTGGGGGAGTGCCTCGGTATCGTATCACCATCACACCTTTATCTTTACCGTTTTTCTTAGTTTGATCCTTTTGGTAATATCTTGATCTAGTAGAATAAAGTTTTAGTATGATCTAGTTTTGAGTTTTGCTTTATGATCCTTCTATGTAATCAAGTCCGTGAGCTATATATATAATAAAGATTAGTGTTGAGTCAAGGGCTTGATTATCTTGCTATGATCTTGAGGGAATAAAATAAAAGAGAAAGAATAAAAAGAAATGAATAGATCTTGTGGATCTTATGGAGAGTAATGACTTCACATATAAAGAGTATGATGAATAAAAGTTGTTGAGAGTTGACAAACATAATTTTGGTCATCGTTGCAATTAATAAGAAGTAATAAAGAAAGGGAGGTTTTCACATATAAATATACTATCTTGGACATCTTTTCTGATTGTGAGCACTCATTAAAATATGACATGCTAAAGAGTTGACGTTGTACAAGGAAGACAACGTAATGGGTTATGTTTTCTTACATCCGAAATAAATTATATTGTCATGGATCATCCAACATGTTGAGCTTGCGTTTCCCTCTCATGCTAGCCAAATTCTTTGCACCAAGTAGAGATACTACTTGTGCTTCCAAATATCCTTAAACCCAGTTTTGCCATGAGAGTCCACCATATCTACCTATGGATTGAGTAAGATCCTTCAAGTAAGTTGTTATTGTTGCAAGCAATAAAAATTGCTCTCTAAATATGTATGATTTATTAGTTTGGGGAAAATAAGCATTATACGATCTTGTGATGTGGAAGAAATAAAAGCGACAGACTGCATAATAAAGGTCCATATCACAAGTGGCAATATAAAGTGACGTTCTTTCGCATTAAGATATTGTGCATCCAACCATAAAATCACATGACAACCTCTGCTTCCCTCTGCGAAGAGCATATCTTTTATTCTTGTCTTATTCATCATACAAGAGTCATAGTGATCTTCACCTTTCCTTTTTACATTTTATCCTTTGGCAAGCACAATGTGTTGGAAAGATCTTGATATATATAGCTAATTGGATGTGAGTTTTCATGAACTATTATTGTTGACATTACCCTTGAGGTAAAAAGTTGGGAGGCAAAACTATAAGACCCTATCTTTCTCCGTGTCCGACTAAAACTTCATACCCGTTTATATTGTGTGAGTGTTAGCAATTGTGAAATACTAAATGATAGTTGAGTATGTGGACTTGCTGAAACACTCTTATATTGACTCTTTCTGATGTTATGATAAATTGCAATTGATTCAATGACTAAGATTATAGTTTTTTAGTTTTCAATGAAGTTTCTGATTTGTACTTGAAATTTTGAATGAATTGTTACTTTAGCATAAGAAATCATATGAAAATATATATATGTTGTTGTTATAAGAATGATCATGATGCCCTCATGTCCGTATTTTATTTTATCGACACCTCTATCTCTAAACATGTGGTCATATTTTTCGATATCGGCTTCCGCTTGAGGACAAGCGAGGTCTATGCTTGGGGGAGTTGATACGTCCATTTTGCATCATGCTTTTATATCAATATTTATTGCATTATGGGCTTTTATTACACATTATGTCACAATACTTATGCCTATTCTCTCTTATTTTACAATGTTTACATGAAGAGGGAGAATGCCGGCAGTTGGAATTCTGGGTTGGAAAAGGAACAAATATTAGAGACCTATTTTGCACAACTCCAAAAGTCCTGAAACTTCACGGGAGCATGTTTCAGAATATATAAAAAATATTGGGCGAAGGAAGTACCAGAGGGGGGCCACCCACTATCCACGAGGGTGGGGGCGCGCCCTACCCCCCTGTGCGCGCCCCCTGCCTCGTGGGCCCTCTGGCAGCTCTCTGATGCCCATCTTCTGCTATATGAGGCCTTTCGTCCAGAGAAAAAAATCATAAGCAAGCTCACAGGATGAAACTCCGCCGCCACGAGGCAGAACCTTGGCAAAACCAATCTAGGGCTCTGGCGGAGTTGTTCTGCCGGGGAAACTTCTCATCAGGAGGGGAAATCATCACCATCGTCATCACCATCGACCCTCTCATCGGGAGGGGGTCAATCTCCATCAACATCTTCACCAGCACCATCTCATCTCAAACCCTAGTTCATCTCTTGTATCCAATCTTTGTCCCAAAGCCTCAGATTGGTACCCGTGGGTTGCTAGTAGTGTTGATTACTCCTTGTAGTTGATGCTAGTCGGTTTATTCGGTGGAAGATCATATGTTCAGATCCTTTATGAATATTAATACCCCTCTAATTATGAACATGAATATGATTTGTGAGTTGTTAAGTTTGTTCCTCAGGACATGGGAGAAGTCCTGCTATAAGTTGTCATGTGAATTTGGTATTCGTTCGATATTTTGATGAGATGTATGTTGTCTTTCCTCTAGTGGTGTCATGTGAACGTCTACTGCATGACACTTCACCATTGTTTGGGCCTAGAGGAAGGCATTGGGAAGAAATAAGTAGATGATGGGTTGCTAGAGTGACAGAAGCTTAAACCCTAGTTTATGAGTTGCTTCGTAAGGGGCTGATTTGGATCCATATGTTTCATGCTATGGTTAGGTTTACCTTAATACTTCTTTTGTAGTTGCGGATGCTTGCAAGATGGGTTAATCATAAGTGGGATCACTACAAAAAAAATACACTTCCGTGATGATACGTGTTTGTCACAGTAGGTTGCTTTTTTGTCATGAATGTACATCCATGACAAATTTATGACAGAATCAAGATAGTCATACCTGTGCTGTCGTAGAAGTGTTCCATGACATTACCAAAATTATCATCATGGAAGTGTCCACTTCCATGACTATAAATCGCGCGTCACAGAAGTGGTTTCGTCAAGGGTGACCGACACGGCATCCACCGTAACGGAACGCAGTTAAGCTATCGGGTTGGGTTTTGGATCCGATAACCCGTTAACAGCCCCGACCAATGGGAAATTTCCACGTGTAAAATTCTTATTGGCCGGATGAAACACGTGTCAGCTCGTCAGTGGGTCAGATAGGCGCCTATGATACGTCGACACGTGGCACAGCCCAACAGAGGCCCATTCCTGTGAAAAGGCCGGCCCGTTTGACTTGGTCAAAAGGTGGCGGGCCGGCCCATGTAAAGCCTGTTAACGGCCTGTTCGCATATAGCCCATTTACAACCCACTAACCCAAGGCCCATTACGCCCTATCCGAATTAGGCCCAGTAGCATCATCTGGGCCACCCAATATGATTCCAGCCCGTTTTCACTTCTAGCCCATGTATGACCCATGACGTCTTTCGGCCCATATGAGGCCCTATGTAACTCTTGGCCTATTAACAGCCCGTGGTGAAACTGGCCCGTAATGAACAACATATCACTTTATACCCATTAACGGCCGGTTATTCCGTTGGACCGTTTCCAGCCCATGTTATCTTTCGGCCTTCTCAGAGCCCATTTATTCTTGGGCTCATTTCCAGCATTCGTTTACTTACGGCCGTTACTGTCATTTTCTGCTTGTGGGCCAAATTCAGCCCGTGGTTACAGTCGGCCCGTTTGTGGTCCGTTAATACGTTAAGCCGTTTTCATAGCGTCATCAAATACGGCCTATTAACGATGGCCTGTTATGGTCGGCCTATTAACGATGGCCCGTTTATGGCCATAATGCGTCCTGTTATTGGCCCATGTTTGGCCATCGATCATACTGCCAGTATAAGGCCCATTGATGATACCGCCCGTAGAAGGCCCATTATTTCTATGGCCCGTAGAAGGCCCACTATTTCTATGGCCCGTAGAAGGCCCACTGTTTCTACAGCCCGTAGGAGGCCCAATGTCACTACAGTAAATATTAGCCCATGGTTATTGTGGCCTAGTTTTAAAAAATAGGTTATTGCAGCCACTAGCAAACCGCGGAAAAAGAACTGCAATGACTAGAAACAAACAAATAAACAAGACAACAAGGAAATAAATAGGCAAGCAACTTGCGCTAGGCTATCACGGCTATCACACATATTACATCCACTGTGCATCAAAGTTCGCCACCAGCGCAAATAAACGTGCCGACAAAAGAATATACAAAACTGAGAGCACTTTAGAAGGCACTAGGCCTGGCCAGGTCGGGCCCCCCCAAACAGCTGAAGAAGCTGAGTAGACCTCAGTTGTGTCAACGATAGATGCATCAACACTAGATTTAAGGCATGATGGTGCGCACGGTAGTCCTCTGACATCTTCATTGCATCTTCGACTTCAAGTCGGAGCTGAGCTGAAGCAAGCCTTTCCGCTTTAAGTCAAGACTGAAGAAGTCGAACTGATTGAGGCAGCGACTGCACAGAGGTTGTCTCACACCTGCTGGTGAGTAGCTTCAACTCACTGTCTTCATCAAGACAGGACCTTGGGGTCATCTCGCTGTCCTCAAGATGGTTTGGCTCACTGTCTTCCCTAAAGTTCTGCCTGGCGCAAGAGATACGAGTCTGAAAGAGAAACAAGGAGACGCGTAACAGGTTTCACAATTATATAAGCAAATAAATGGATCTGTTCTGCATAAGGAACATGTTTTTACAGCTATTTGAAACTGGTAGTTGTTGCAAACATCCAATCAGATGTAAACAGCAAAGCAAACAACAGTGGAGGAAATGATGCCTATCAAAATCTATACTAGAACAAAGTTTGAAGGATTGAGAAGGATGAACTTACATTACATGTTAACACGGGCTGGACAAAGCCCTTCTCCATGTTGATGGAAGGATAATTCAATAAATTCCCCAAAGAAAATTCTTTATAAGCGTTGCCATTATTCTACATTTTGCAAAGAGTAAATATAGATCAAATAATATTGGAAGCAACAGAGGATAATGAAGCTCAAGTGCAGACTGATGATACATAATCAAATAGCAATTAATTAAGTACAACGTTACAAGGCAAAAGGGAGAGAGGTACTGACAAGAGCAATGCAGAGCCCATTATTGTTCTGAGATCGTATGATCCTTTGAGCAAGGAGATTCATCTGAAATTAGTTTTCATACAAGAGAGAAGGTAAGGCACAAGCAAAAATTTAGGAGTTCAAATTTTGAATTGATATCATAGACAGTACCTGACACTTGGCTCCTAGCAGTTCTAATAGGGGTTTGCCACTGGAGTAGGGGTAAAGTGTGGTACAGTTGAGCCTGTGTTTTCTGTGGCTGCTGATCTATCTGATTTAACAGGTATCAGTACCTTTTCCAAATACCTAGTTTGTACTTCTTGACGACCTGCACTCACCCTCTTCCTTTTGGACACCTATTACGAAAGAACAACATTTGACTGGAAAAACATAGTGTGACGACACATGGAATAGGTACAAAAAATGGATAGGTATGGCATATACTCATAAATGATGCTTAAACTAACTAGATGGTGTAACAAAGTAGAAGTAATGCAAGAGGTCAGAAGCAAAATATGTGTGACCAATACAACTTTGCAAAGTTAGAGCAAGCACCTTGATGGGTGAATAAGATAGGTCATCCTCCACCATGCCAAGTTTGTTAGGCAGTGGATCATTCTGCAATATTCCTCTCGTGTGCCCATTCTCATATTCATTTTGATAATGTACAATATCTGACATGCATGAAAACATAAAAACAAGTGAGATTTTCTTTGTAATGCAGAAGTGATTCTAATCCAATACTGCCTCCCTGTAAACCCCTTTGTGCTATCTCTGCAATTCTTTTAAAAGATGCCATGCATGCTATAATTTGTTGTGTGCATTAATATAATGTGGCCTACTACTCAAAATATGAGAGCTCCAGAAGTGATGACACTTCACAGATGATAGCTTCAACATATAGTAAAGAAGAACAAGTCGACCTGACCTGACAGATTCAAAATATACTAAGGGAGAACAACTCGACCCGACCAGTCGACCACAAGAGAAGAGTATCATCTTAAAGAAGAGCAGAAGAGCAAGCAGATTGAAGATATTACAAGTCTTTTAATACAATGTCGGTTGGCCACCCATGATGAACCAGAGCGCATAGAGAAATACTATTCTTTCCGGTCTCTCCATATGTGGCTCACATGCATTTCGAAACTAAAGTAAGAACATTTAGCTAACCAATTAAACATCTCTCAGTTTTACTAATATCAGCAATAATATCAGATATGAATTTGTACAACTAAGCTTGTTTAGATCGATGGGTGGAGCAGTGCTATTACGACACGAACCACGTAGGCAGATTGTGGTCATCATAAAATGGGGAAAACATAAGCATGATGAGTATAGTGTTGACCGTGGCAGTGGGATGGCAGATTTGAAGTTGCAAACCACGCAAAGGGTAGTTAGAAACCGATGTTTTCTTTGAATAACAACTAAGATTTGGTATGGACAAGAAAGTACGGTCAACAAGTGACAAAGAAATGCAATTATGTCGTCTCTCTATATGTCGCGACATGCATTTGGAAACTCAAGTGGGACCTTTAGCTAACCAATTAAATGTGTCGGTTAACTAATATCAGTATCATATCACAATCATATTTGAACAACTAAGCTTTCGAATTATGAGTGTTATGTTGTTTAGCTTGAAGGGTGGAGTAATGCTAGTATGACAGAAAGCACCTACGCAGATCATAGTAGAGTAGATAAAAGGGAAAACACTAAGCATCAAGAGAAAAATCAGGAAAGTGGAACTAGCTGGACTAGTGGGTGGCGCACATGCTTTTTGAAATAAATATAGGAACATTAGGTGACAAATTAAACGTTCTCTATTTTAGTGATATGAGCATCATATCAAATTCGTATTTCAACACGTAAGCTTTGGGTTGAGGTCTTGAGGAGCAGTGCTAGCACGACATGAAGCACCTACGATGATGGTAGTGAATATAAAGGGGGAAACCATAAGCTTTACGAGTATAGTGCCCGTGCCATGGCGGATCTGAAGGTGCAAACCGGACAAAGCTACTTCGCAACCAATGTTTGCTTTCAACTAGCCACTATGATTTGGTACATACAAGAAAAGTACAGTAAACAAATTACGATCTATTTTCCGGGTGAGATCAATAACTTAAGGACATATGGAAGAGTACCGCCTCTCTTGCGGCGCCGTGTAGGCCTATGCTGATACGTTGAGGGTGCTGCGGGTGCGATGGCTATCGGCGGCACGGAAGAAGACTTTAGACGGCAGACGGCCGGGTCGGGGGATATATCCTGTTGTCGTGGACGAGGCGGTCGTAGGAGCGGCAACGGCAAGGTGCACGACGGCGCCGATGAAGCGAGAGGAGGAAATGAAAGGATGCTGGTCCAGCGCCGTGGATGAGAGACGTCCATCTCTTGCAGTGTACGACGGGGTAGGGATAGCAGCTTCGGCAAGGTGGAGGATGGGGTGGCGGACGGAGGAGGCTGGCCGCAGTGCGGAGGTTGTCGTGCCGCCGACGGTGTATGAATGGGGAAATGGAGGGGAGGGGGGATCTCAAACTTTGGGACGCGGTTCTCTGAAATGGGGGAAAGTTACGAACTTATCGCCCGTTTAAAATTTCGGACATCGTGTCGGTTGGGGATAGGACGGTAATGTCGCATCTCCCAAATATTTGCCGGTAACTATTTCAGGCTAGGAGAGGGTGTTTTGCCGCCCACGGTTGGCGCCCACGGTGTATGAACGGGGCTGACAGGTAGGGCGGTTGTGTCACGTCTGATGGAAGTTACACATCTACCCCTATTTAAAATATTAGCCTACATCGATTTCGGGCGAGGAGAGGGTGTTTTGCCGCCGACGGTTGGCGCCCACGGTGTATGAACGGGGCTGACGGGTAGGGCGGTTGTGTCACGTCTGATGGAAGTTACACATCTGCCCCTATTTAAAATATAAAGCCTACATCGATTTCGGACGAGGAGAGTTTGTTTTGCCGCCCATCGTGTATGAATGGGGAAATGGAGGAAGAGACACATGTCTTTCGGACGAGCTTGAATCAAATGTGTTTTTCCGCCCACGTTGCCCACTGTGTCTGAATGGGCTCAGAGGCCATCGTGTCAGGTCTGATTGAAGTTACTAGTCTACCCCTATTGACAGCAGTGTAAATCCTGTCGATAAGGATGTCAAGTGTCAGGGGTAGACAGTAATTTCCATCTCGCAAACACTTGCTTCGAGCAGCCCACAAATTATAGTGTGTGTTTAACCGCTTCGTTCAAAACTTGGGAGAATTAGCATTCACGTTTGCCCTGGGACCTGGCAAACTAAATTCAAATCCAATTTGTATTCAATTATGAATATCCACGGATAATTATACCTTTCGTTATTTATTTCTTCAAAACCACAACAAAGATTTATTCCACCTTTATATATGATTATGATTTAGAAATGTCGTGATCTTCCAATTCAGTAGGTTGGATACACTCTGAGTCAAACAGTTATTTCATCCAATACAATATGCTCACACGACAAACAGTTCACCTTATGTCAATCATACAAGTTCTGAGGATTACATCGCCTAAAAAATTCGGATCATTACAACACATGGACAACATAGGGGGTCTTGCAACATAATCCATTCAGAGACATGACACAACATGCAAGTACAATAGTCTAATGAAAATCTCAACTGGTATCTAAAGAAGAACCGGGATTACCTTGGGCTTCAGATAGCAGAAACAGCAGGACCCCTCCGTCTTCAAATGCAACATTCTTACTTCCTCCAATTCTTGGGTTGCTTACATAATGCGTGCCGCTAATTCCGAAATTTCCAGCCTCAAGATAAATATTACCTCATTCATGGCAGCCACACCATCTCTTTCTGCCTCTAGTAGAGCCTCAAGCACTATAATATCTATGCTCAGACTGCTCTCCGGCGGTGTTTCCTCTGAACTGCTACCATCTGGTAACATGGATGGCACACTGCTTCCACAAATAGATTCTGGGGTTGTACATTGTGTCCTAGTGTGAACGGCATCCTGAAAGGTTTCCGCTGGACATCAGTAAGAGATAGTTATCGTATGATCCTGGCAGTAAGCTTACATGGTAAACGATGGACGAATTATTGCTGAGCATGGCAAACTATATTTAAATGGTTCGAAGCAGCATCAGCCGAAAACAAATTAAAATGGTAATATGAAACTAGGGATGTAAGTGGCAAATAAAGTAAATCCGCTAGTCCCATCTAGTTAGTTTTTGCTACCTCCCTAGTTCATTTTCCTCAAAAAAACAAAAACTCTTTTGGACTATCATACCACTAGTGGACTTTAATCGGGATTAAACCGTACCCAGTTGACATCCCTAGTTGAAAGGGAGTGTACAACCGCTATATTTAAGTTGCCAAGGCATCTAAGCAGTTGAAATAATCTGAGAAAGCACTTAACAGTGTGGCCTCATATAAACTACGAAGACAGTCTTGTGATGAAGTTGAGAGGAAAAGTTAAGGACTCAAATGAAATAGGCATGCATTTCTTTACGATAGTACAGCAGGCACTGCTGACATATTGGCCAACTCAGGTATAGCGTAACAACAAATAAGCATTCGAATCAAGCAATACAGCAAAGCAGACAACTGAACTATTTGTAATTGTGTAGGATTACACGTTGAGGGCACAAGCCAAGAAAGCAGCCCACTCGCATTACATTTCACATGTACTAAAACACACTGGCTTACCATATGTTGCTGTGAAGCCTAGCTGCTGTTGCAATGTTCTTTGAAGATATTGTCAGCATCCCGTGGTTGCAAATCTAGTTGTTCTAGTTTATTCTGCACCATCTATTTAGGTAAAATTAATTTTAATCGCATGCACTGGTCCGAATTGATCATCAATGGTTCATCTAAACTAATGAAAGAAGGGTGTGTGCATACACAACAATACTACCTCCGATTCTTTTTACTTTGCGTATAACTTTTTCTCAGTTTTCTCGTATTAGTCTACGCGTTGCCAATTCTTAGCGTTGGTTTCCTTTTGTGCCCCGCCCCATCCGCCTCTGCCCTAATTAATTGGCAAATTAGTCCAGAAAAATTAAACCAGTGCCCTCCTTGGTATGCGGGTCAAGAGTTATGCGAAGAGTAAATAGAATCGGAGGGAGTATATTTGCTTCCCTCTATTTTTATGCTTGTTCGAGGTGCCATCCCCAAAAGAACAAATATTTTGCTTGATGGGGTTGGTAGCTCCATAATTAATAGAAGCATCAAATTAGTCATGCAACTTGGGAAGATCAAGAACACACAAACAAGTAATGAACAGAGGCTCGGAGCAGTGATGTAATAGCTAGAATCAGAAAATGTAGGGTAAAACGAACAAAAAGCAGTGGAACCACATGCCAGTTTGCTGATGTGTAATTAAGCATAGAGAACATTAAGCAGTCTGATGGAACCAACAGGTGGCATCAGAACAAAACTAAAGCATATTAACTATATGTGCACTGGTATGTAATTTAGCACATGTAACATGTTCACTGCCAGAAGTATGGCCCTACAGGTGCAAGCAGAATAACGTGTCTCAAAGAAAAACTGAATGATGCCCTGAAGAAATTCAAAGGTGCGGTGCTTATGCTAGGAAAGTGAACGTAGGCGCCAGCCGTTGGATAATAGTACCTGATTCTCGGAGGCGTATGGGTATCGTTGTCATACTTGATAGCTAAGGATCGTTGATGGTGCTCGTGTTGCGGTTGAATTTGGGCCGGCTGTCACCATCGCTGAAGGGGCTCCGGTGCTACGGTTGCGGCACCTGTCGACATACACGAAAGCTCATCTGTGGTAAGTGAACAGTTGCACGATAAAGAGAAAAACCGAAGGAGTACAAATCAAAATAACCTAATGAAGCTGCGGCGTCAGTAAAGCAGGGCCGGTGGAGTTGAATATGGCGTCCGTGGAGCGGGTCCGGTGCAGTGGACGAAGGCTTCAGCGGGCGCGTTGTACAGTGCTTTCGGTGAGGCAGATCTGTTGCGGCGGACGAGGGCTTGTATGAAGGGCCAGCGAAGGGGCGGACGACGGAGTCAGTGAAGGGCCTATGCTGTGGTGGACGAGGGCACCGGTTAAGCAGATCCGGTGCGGTGGACCATGATGGCGGTCAAGGAGATCGAGAGCGGTGGACAAGCCAGTCGCTGAAGCGGCTCCAATGAAGTGGTGAGTTGGCAGTTGGGGGTTCCAAGCTGAGGAAGGTAGATCCGGTGGCGTGTGAGGTCCACCGTTGCGGCGGAGGACTAGATTCAGCGGCTTGCCGTGGTTGGGGGGTCAGGGAGGGGAAGGGGAGGGGCTCTGGGGAAGAATGTTGGGGGCAAAGAGGGGAAAACAATGGAGTTACCAAAGCAGCACTTTTTCGTTCATGTGGCAGGGGTAAAACAGGAATATTCCAGGGCTAAACTTTTGGGCACGTGATATTTTGATGTGAGCGGGAAGTCTGAAAGCTTTTGGCGCCTAAAATTATAAGTATTCTGCTCTCGTACGGCCGACTATGATATCATGGCCGACAATTTGTTTGTTTTGCACGCAAAAAATGTGCAAGTTTTGAAAATCAATGTCTCCAACTCGAAACTTAGATTGTCCATTCAATTCAAATATGGATCATTGAGCTACTACAAGCAAATACCATCATACGGTCCAATTCAAATGAAATTCCAAATGTGTTTATCCTAAATATGATGACAAAAGCAAAAATGTGTATGTGTATGAATAAAGTGGATGATTATAAAGTTTGAACATGCCTGTATGTGTATATCTCTAGGTTTGATATATGAATTTAAAATCACGAAATCCCGGCTTAAAAATGTACCTACGTTTAAATGAATTACAAAAGCTAATGATGCAGTCGAATTCCAAAATTCCAATCTTAGGTTTGTAATTTTGGTACATCAAGGTATATCATGCATGTTCAAAAGTATCGTTATCTCATAGTACAAACTGTGAAACAAATTGATCAACCATGAGTGCACAATATCTCAATTACGCTAAAGTCCCTCAAATATAGACACCTCACTCTTTATCTGAAGACAACCCCCCCACTACCACATACACACACACACACAGAAGTCGTTCTCTCCCCCAAACACCAACACACGACCGTGAAATTGAAAATCACTACAAAATGAATTCTGAAAATGTTGAAACTTGGCATGGTATCATCATTTCACCCGCATAGCATGTGCGAAAGAGTAGAGAGGGTCACGGCAAAAACTGGACTCACTTCGTGTACAAACTGGACAAACTCTTTCGGAGTATTAGGGTTTCGGACGAGAACTCATCTGTTACACGAGCACTTCAATGTTTTTTAAACTTATTTGAACTCCGGACTTCTTTTGTGTTCAGTATGCAGCATTCAAAGCGACGTCATTAATTTCCAACATGTTCTGACACCATTTGTTGTTTTTCGGTCATTTACCTAATTGTTTAGAGAGCTAAATGACTGTGAAATTGAAAATCACTACAAAATGAATTCTGAAAATGTTGAAACTTGGCATGGTGTCATCATTTCAACCGCATAGCATGTGCGAAAGAGTAGAGAGGGTCACGGCAAAAACTGGATGCACTTCGTGTACAAACTGGACAAACTCTTTCGGAGTATCAGGGTTTCGGACGAGAACTCATCTGTTACACGAGCACTTTAATGTTTTTTAAACTTATTTGAACTCCAGACTTCTTTTGTGTGCAGTATGCAGCATTCAAAGCGACGTCATCAATTTCCAACATGTTCTGACATCATTTGTTGTTTTTCGGTCAGTTACCTAATTGTTTAGAGAGCTAAATGACCGTGAAATTGAAAATCACTACAAAATGAATTCTGAAAATGTTGAAACTTGGCATGGTATCATCATTTCACCCGCATAGCATGTGCGAAAGAGTAGAGAGGTTCACGGAAAAAACTGGACGCACTTCATGTACAAACTGGACAAGCTCTTTCGGAGTATTAGGGTTTCGGACGAGAACTCATCTGTTACACGGGCACTTCAATGTTTTTTAAACTTATTTGAACTCCGAACTTCTTTTGTGTTCAGTATGCGGCATTCAAAGCAACGTCATCAATTTCCAACATGTACTGACATCATTTGTTGTTTTTCGGTCATTTACCTAATTGTTTAGAGAGCTAAATGACTGTGAAATTGAAAATCACTACAAAATGAATTCTGAAAATGTTGAAACTTGGCATGGTATCATCATTTCACCCGCATAGCATGTGCGAAAGAGTAGAGAGGGTCACGGCAAAAACAGGACGCACTTCGTGTACAAAGTGGACAAACTCTTTCGGAGTATCAGGGTTTCGGACGAGAACTCATCTGTTACACGGGCACTTCAATGATTTTTAAACTTATTTGAACTCCGGACTTCTTTTGTTTTCACTATGCAGCATTCAAAGCGATGTCATCAATTTCCAACATGTTCTGACATCATTTGTTGTTTTTCGGTCATTTACCTAATTGTTTAGAGAGCTAAATGACCGTGAAATTGAAAATCACTACAAAATGAATTCTGTATATGTTGAAACTTGGCATGGCATCATCATTTCACCCGCATAGCATGTGCGAAAGAGTAGAGAGGGTCACGGCAAAAACTGGACGCACTTCATGTACAAACTGGACAAACTCTTTCGAAGTATCAGGGTTTCGGATGAGAACTCATCTGTTACACGGGCACTTCAATGTTTTTTAAACTTATTTGAACTCCGGACTTCTTTTGTGTTCAGTATGCAGCATTCAAAGCGACGTCATCAATTTCCAACATGTTCTGACATCATTTGTTGTTTTCAGTCATTTACCTAATTGTTTAGAGAGCTAAATGACCATGAAATTCAAAATCACTACAAAATGAATTCTGAAAATGTTGAAACTGGGCATGGTATCATCATTTCACCCGCATAGCATGTGCGAAAAAGTAGAGAGGGTCACGGAAAAAACTGGATGCACTTCTTGTAAAAACTGGACAAACTCTTTCGGAGTATTAGGGTTTCGGACAAGAACTCATCTGTTACACAAGCACTTCAATGTTTTTTAAACTTATTTGAACTCCGGACTTATTTTGTGTTCAGTATGCAGCATTCAAAGCGACGTCATCAATTTCCAACATGTTCTGACATCATTTGTTGTTTTTCGGTCATTTACCTAATTGTTTAGAGAGCTAAATGGCCATGAAATTGAAAACCACTACAAAATGAATTCTGAAAATGTTGAAACTTGGCATGGTATCATCATTTCACCCGCATAGCATGTGCGAAAGAGTAGAGAGGGTCACGGCAAAAACAGGACGCACTAAATGTACAAACTGGACAAACTCTTTCGGAGTATCAGGGTTTCGGACGAGAACTCATCTGTTACACGGGCACTTCAATGTTTTTTAAACTTATTTGAACTTCGGACTTCTTTTGTGTTCAGTATGCAGCATTCAAAGCCACATCATCAATTTCCAACATGTTCTGACATCATTTGTTGTTTTCAGTCATTTACCTAATTGTTTAGAGAGCTAAATGACCATGAAATTCAAAATCACTACAAAATGAATTCTGAAAATGTTGAAACTGGGCATGGTATCATCATTTCACCCGCATAGCATGTGCGAAAAAGTAGAGAGGGTCACGGAAAAAACTGGATGCACTTCGTGTAAAAACTGGACAAACTCTTTCGGAGTATTAGGGTTTCGGACGAGAACTCATCTGTTACACGAGCACTTCAATGTTTTTTAAACTTATTTGAACTCCGGACTTGTTTTGTGTTCAGTATGCAGCATTCAAAGCGACGTCATCAATTTCCAACATGTTCTGACATCATTTGTTGTTTTTCGGTCATTTACCTAATTGTTTAGAGAGCTAAATGACCATGAAATTCAAAACCACTACAAAATGAATTCTGAGAATGTTGAAACTTGGCATGGTATCATCATTTCACCCGCATAGCATGTGCGAAAGAGTAGAGAGGGTCACGGCAAAAACTGGACGCACTTCGTGTACAAAGTGGACAAACTCTTTCGGAGTATCAGGGTTTCGGACGAGAACTCATCTGTTACACGGGCACTTCAATGTTTTTTAAACTTATTTGAACTCCGGACTTCTTTTGTTTTCACTATGCAGCATTCAAAGCGATGTCATCAATTTCCAACATGTTCTGACATCATTTGTTGTTTTTCGGTCATTTACCTAATTGTTTAGAGAGCTAAATGACCGTGAAATTGAAAATCACTACAAAATGAATTCTGGAAATGTTGAAACTTGGCATGGTATCATCATTTCACCCGCATAGCATGTGCGAAAGAGTAGAGAGGGTCACGGCAAAAACTGGACGCACTTCATGTACAAACTGGACAAACTCTTTAGAAGTATCAGGGTTTCGGATGAGAACTCATCTGTTACATGGGCACTTCAATGTTTTTTAAACTTATTTGAACTCCGGACTTCTTTTGTGTTCAGTATGCAGCATTCAAAGCGACGTCATCAATTGTCAGCATGTACTGACATCATTTGTTATTTTTCGGTCATTTACCTAATTGTTTAGAGAGCTAAAGGACTATGAAATTGAAAATCACTACAAAATGAATTCTGAAAATGTTGAAACTTGACATGGTATCATCATTTCACCCGCATAGCATGTGCGAAAGAGTAGAGAGGGTCACGGCAAAAACTGGACGCACTTCGTGTACAAACTGGACAAACTCTTTCGGAGTATCAGGGTTTCGGACGAGAACTCATCAGTTACATGGGAACTTCAATGTTTTTTCAACTTATTTGAACTCCGGACTTCTTTTGTGTTCAGTATGCAGCATTCAAAGCGACGTCATCAATTTCCAACATGTTCTGACATCATTTGTTGTTTTTCAGTCATTTACCTAATTGTTTAGAGAGCTAAATGACCGTGAAATTGAAAATCACTACAAAATGAATTCTGGAAATGTTCAAACTTGGCATGGTATCATTATTTCACCCGCATAGCTTGTGCGAAAGAGTAGAGAGGGTCACGGCAGAAACAGGACGCACTAAATGTACAAACTGGACAAACTCTTTCGGAGTATCAGGGTTTCGGACGAGAACTCATCTGTTACACGGGCACTTCAATGTTTTTTAAACCTATTTGAACTCCGGACTTCTTTTGTGTTCAGTATGCAGCATTCAAAGCCACATCATCAATTTCCAACATGTTCTGACATCATTTGTTGTTTTCAGTCATTTACCTAATTGTTTAGAGAGCTAAATGACCATGAAATTCAAAATCACTACAAAATGAATTCTGAAAATGTTGAAACTGGGCATGGTATCATCCTTTCACCCGCATAGCATGTGCGAAAAAGTAGAGAGGGTCACGGCAAAAACTGGATGCACTTCGTGTAAAAACTGGACAAACTCTTTCGGAGTATTAGGGTTTCGGACGAGAACTCATCTGTTACACGAGCACTTTAATGTTTTTTAAACTTATTTGAACTCCGGACTTGTTTTGTGTTCAGTATGCAGCATTCAAAGCGACGTCATCAATTTCCAACATGTTCTGACATCATTTGTTGTTTTTCGGTCATTTACCTAATTGTTTAGAGAGCTAAATGACCGTGAAATTGAAAACCACTACAAAATGAATTCTGAAAATGTTGAAACTTGGCATGGTATCATCATTTCACCCGCATAGCATGTGCGAAAGAGTAGAGAGGGTCACGGCAAAAACTGGACGCACTTCGTGTACAAAGTGGACAAACTCTTTCGGAGTATCAGGGTTTCGGACGAGAACTCATCTGTTACACGGGCACTTCAATGTTTTTTAAACTTATTTGAACTCCGGACTTCTTTTGTGTTCAGTATGCGGCATTCAAAGCGACGTCATCAATTTCCAACATGTTCTGACATCATTTGTTGTTTTTCGGTCATTTACCTAATTGTTTAGAGAGCTAAATGACCGTGAAATTGAAAATCACTACAAAATGAATTCTGGAAATGTTGAAACTTGGCATGGTATCATCATTTCACCCGCATAGCATGTGCGAAAGAGTAGAGAGGGTCACGGTAAAAACTGGACGCACTTCATGTACAAACTGGACAAACTCTTTCGAAGTATCAGGGTTTCGGATGAGAACTCATCTGTTACACGGGCACTTCAATGTTTTTTAAACTGATTTGAACTCCGGACTTCTTTTGTGTTCAGTATGCAGCATTCAAAGCGACATCATCAATTTCCAACATGTACTGACATCATTTGTTGTTTTTCGGTCATTTACCTAATTGTTTAGAGAGCTAAATGACTGTGAAATTGAAAATCACTACAAAATGAATTCTGAAAATGTTGAAACTTGACATGGTATCATCATTTCACCCGCATAGCATGTGCGAAAGAGTAGAGAGGGTCACGGCAAAAACTGGACGCACTTCGTGTACAAACTGGGCAAACTCTTTCGGAGTATCAGGGTTTCAGACGAGAACTCATCAGTTACATGGGAACTTCAATGTTTTTTAAACTTATTTGAACTCCGGACTTCTTTTGTGTTCAGTATGCAGCATTCAAAGCGACGTCATCAATTTCCAACATGTTCTGTCATCATTTGTTGTTTTTCAGTCATTTACCTAATTGTTTAGAGAGCTAAATGACCGTGCAATTGAAAATCACTACAATATGAATTCTTGAAATGTTCAAACTTGGCATGGTATCATTATTTCACCCGCATAGCATGTGCGAAAGAGTAGAGAGGGTCACGGCAAGAACAGGACGCACTAAATGTACGAACTGGACAAACTCTTTCGGAGTATCAGGGTTTTGGATGAGAACTCATCTGTTACACGGGCACTTCAATGTTTTTTAAACTTATTTGAACTCCGGACTTCTTTTGTGTTCAGTATGCAGCATTCAAAGCCACATCATCAATTTCCATCTTGTTCTGACATCATTTGTTGTTTTCAGTCATTTACCTAATTGTTTAGAGAGCTAAATGACCATGAAATTCAAAATCACTACAAAATGAATTCTGAAAATGTTGAAACTGGGCATGCTATCATCATTTCACTCGCATAGCATGTGCGAAAAAGTAGAGAGGGTCACGGAAAAAACTGGATGCACTTCTTGTAAAAACTGGACAAACTCTTTCGGAGTATTAGGGTTTCGGACGAGAACTCATCTGTTACACAAGCACTTCAATGTTTTTTAAACTTATTTGAACTCCGGACTTATTTTGTGTTCAGTATGCAGCATTCAAAGCGACGTCATCAATTTCCAACATGTTCTGACATCATTTGTTGTTTTTCGGTCATTTACCTAATTGTTTAGAGAGCTAAATGACCATGAAATTGAAAACCACTACAAAATGAATTCTGAAAATGTTGAAACTTGGCATGGTATCATCATTTCACCCGCATAGCATGTGCGAAAGAGTAGAGAGGGTCACGGCAAAAACTGGACGCACTTCGTGTACAAAGTGGACAAACTCTTTCGGAGTATCAGGGTTTCGGACGAGAACTCATCTGTTACACGGGCACTTCAATGTTTTTTAAACTTATTTGAACTCCGGACTTCTTTTGTTTTCACTATGCAGCATTCAAAGCGATGTCATCAATTTCCAACATGTTCTGACATCATTTGTTGTTTTTCGGTCATTTACCTAATTGTTTAGAGAGCTAAATGACCGTGAAATTGAAAATCACTACATAATGAATTCTGGAAATGTTGAAACTTGGCATGGTATCATCATTTCACCCGCATAGCATGTGCGAAAGAGTAGAGAGGGTCACGGCAAAAACTGGACGCACTTCATGTACAAACTGGACAAACTCTTTCGAAGTATCAGGGTTTCGGATGAGAACTCATCTGTTACATGGGCACTTCAATGTTTTTTAAACTTATTTGAACTCCGGACTTCTTTTGTGTTCAGTATGCAGCATTCAAAGCGACGTCATCAATTTTTCAGCATGTACTGACATCATTTGTTATTTTTCGGTCATTTACCTAATTGTTTAGAGAGCTAAATGACTATGAAATTGAAAATCACTACAAAATGAATTCTAAAAATGTTGAAACTTGACATGGTATCATCATTTCACCCGCATAGCATGTGCGAAAGAGTAGAGAGGGTCACGGCAAAAACTGGAGGCACTTCGTGTACAAACTGGACAAACTCTTTCGGAGTATCAGGGTTTCGGACGAGAACTCCTCAGTTACATGGGCACTTCGATGTTTTTTAAACTTATTTGAACTCCGGACTTCTTTTGTGTTCAGTATGCAGCATTCAAAGCGACGTCATCAATTTCCAACATGTTCTGACATCATTTGTTGTTTTTCAGTCATTTACCTAATTGTTTAGAGAGCTAAATGACCGTGAAATTGAAAATCACTACAAAATGAATTCTGGAAATGTTCAAACTTGGCATGGTATCATTATTTCACCCGCATAGCATGTGCGAAAGAGTAGAGAGGGTCACGGCAAAAACAGGACGCACTAAATGTACAAACTGGACAAACTCTTTCGGAGTATCAGGGTTTCGGACGAGAACTCATCTGTTACACGGGCACTTCAATGTTTTTTTAAACTTATTTGAACTCCGGACTTCTTTTGTGTTTAGTATGCAGCATTCAATGCCACATCATCAATTTCCAACATGTTCTGACATCATTTGTTGTTTTCAGTCATTTACCTAATTGTTTAGAGAGCTAAATGACTATGAAATTGAAAATCACTACAAAATGAATTCTGAAAATGTTGAAACTTGACATGGTATCATCATTTCACCCGCATAGCATGTGCGAAAGAGTAGAGAGGGTCACGGCAAAAACTGGACGCACTTCGTGTACAAACTGGACAAACTCTTTCGGAGTATCAGGGTTTCGGACGAGAACTCATCAGTTACACGGGCACTTCAATGTTTTTTAAACTTATTTGAACTCCGGACTTCTTTTGTGTTCAGTATGCAGCATTCAAAGCGACGTCATCAATTTCCAACATGTTCTGTCATCATTTGTTGTTTTTCAGTCATTTACCTAATTGTTTAGAGAGCTAAATGACCGTGAAATTGAAAATCACTACAATATGAATTCTTGAAATGTTCAAACTTGGCATGGTATCATTATTTCACCCGCATAGCATGTGCGAAAGAGTAGAGAGGGTCACGGCAAAAACAGGACGCACTAAATGTACAAACTGGACAAACTCTTTCGGAGTATCAGGGTTTTGGACGAGAACTCATCTGTTACACGGGCACTTCAATGTTTTTTAAACTTATTTGAACTCCGGACTTCTTTTGTGTTTAGTATGCAGCATTGAAAGCCACATCATCAATTTCCATCTTGTTCTGACATCATTTGTTGTTTTCAGTCATTTACCTAATTGTTTAGAGAGCTAAATGACCATGAAATTCAAAATCACTACAAAATGAATTCTGAAAATGTTGAAACTGGGCATGGTATCATCATTTCACGCGCATAGCATGTGCGAAAAAGTAGAGAGGGTCACGGCAAAAACTGGACGCACTTCGTGTAAAAACTGGACAAACTCTTTCGGAGTATCAGGGTTTCGGACGAGAACTCATCTGTTACACGGGCACTTCAATGTTTTTTAAACTTATTTGAACTCCGGACTTGTTTTGTGTTCAGTATGCAGCATTCAAAGCGACGTCATCAATTTCCAACATGTTCTGACATCATTTGTTGTTTTTTGGTCATTTACCTAATTGTTTAGAGAGCTAAATGACCGTGAAATTGAAAACCACTACAAAATGAATTCTGGAAATGTTGAAACTTGGCATGGTATCATCATTTCACCCGCATAGCATGTGCGAAAGAGTAGAGAGGGTCACGGCAAAAACTAGACGCACTGCATGTACAAACTGGACAAACTCTTTCGAAGTATCAGGGTTTTGGATGAGAACTCGTCTATTACAGGGGCACTTCAATGTTTTTTAAACTTATTTGAACTCCGGACTTCTTTTGTGTTCAGTATGCAGCATTCAAAGCGACATCATCAATTTCCAGCATGTACTGACATCATTTGTTATTTTTCGGTCATTTACCTAATTGTTTAGAGAGCTAAATGACCGTGAAATTGAAAATCACTACAAAATGAATTCTGGAAATGTTGAAACTTGGCATGGTATCATCATTTCACCCGCATAGCATGTGCGAAAGAGTAGAGAGGGTCACGGCAAAAACTGGACGCACTTCATGTACAAACTGGACAAACTCTTTCGAAGTATCAGGGTTTAGGATGAGAACTCATCTGTTACATGGGCACTTCAATGTTTTTTAAACTTATTTGAACTCCGGACTTCTTTTGTGTTCAGTATGCAGCATTCAAAGCGACGTCATCAATTTTCCAGCATGTACTGACATCATTTGTTATTTTTCGGTCATTTACCTAATTGTTTAGAGAGCTAAATGACCGTGAAATTGAAAATCACTACATAATGAATTCTGGAAATGTTGAAACTTGGCATGGTATCATCATTTCACCCGCATAGCATGTGCGAAAGAGTAGAGAGGGTCACGGCAAAAACTGGACGCACTTCATGTACAAACTGGACAAACTCTTTCGAAGTATCAGGGTTTCGGATGAGAACTCATCTGTTACATGGGCACTTCAATGTTTTTTAAACTTATTTGAACTCCGGACTTCTTTTGTGTTCAGTATGCAGCATTGAAAGCCACATCATCAATTTCCATCTTGTTCTGACATCATTTGTTGTTTTCAGTCATTTACCTAATTGTTTAGAGAGCTAAATGACCGTGAAATTGAAAACCACTACAAAATGAATTCTGGAAATGTTGAAACTTGGCATGGTATCATCATTTCACCCGCATAGCATGTGCGAAAGAGTAGAGAGGGTCACGGCAAAAACTGGACGCACTTCATGTACAAACTGGACAAACTCTTTCGAAGTATCAGGGTTTTGGATGAGAACTCGTCTATTATAGGGGCACTTCAATGTTTTTTAAACTTATTTGAACTCCGGACTTCTTTTGTGTTCAGTATGCAGCATTCAAAGCGACGTCATCAATTTCCAGCATGTACTGACATCATTTGTTGTTTTTCGGTCATTTACCTAATTGTTTAGAGAGCTAAATGACCGTGAAATTGAAAATCACTACAAAATGAATTCTGGAAATGTTGAAACTTGGCATGGTATCATCATTTCACCCGCATAGCATGTGCGAAAGAGTAGAGAGGGTCACGGCAAAAACTGGACGCACTTCATGTACAAACTGGACAAACTCTTTCGAAGTATCAGGGTTTCGGATGAGAACTCATCTGTTACATTGGCACTTCAATGTTTTTTAAACTTATTTGAACTCCGGACTTCTTTTGTGTTCAGTATGCAGCATTCAAAGCGACGTCATCAATTTCCAGCATGTACTGACATCATTTGTTATTTTTCGGTCAATTACCTAATTGTTTAGAGAGCTAAATGACTATGAAATTGAGAATCACTACAAAATGAATTCTGAAAATATTGAAACTTGACATGGTATCATCATTTCACCCGCATAGCATGTGCGAAAGAGTGGAGAGGGTCACGGCAAAAACTGGACGCACTTCGTGTACAAACTGGACAAACTCTTTCGAAGTATCAGGGTTTCGGACGAGAACTCATCTGTTACACGGGCACTTCAATGTTTTTTAAACTTATTTGAACTCCGGACTTCTTTTGTGTTCAGTATGCGGCATTCAAAGCGACGTCATCAATTTCCAACATGTTCTGACATCATTTGTTGTTTTTCGGTCATTTACCTAATTGTTTGGAGAGCTAAATGACCGTGAAATTGAAAATCACTACAAAATGAATTCTGGAAATGTTGAAAGTTGGCATGGTATCATCATTTCACCCACATAGCATGTGCGAAAGAGTAGAGAGGGTCACGGCAAAAACTGCACGCACTTCGTGTACAAACTGGACAAACTCTTTCGGAGTATCAGGGTTTCGGACGAGAACTCATCTGTTACACGGGCACTTTAATGTTTTTTAAACTTATTTGAACTCCGGACTTCTTTTGTATTCAGTATGCAGCATTCAAAGCGATGTCATCAATTTCCAACATGTTCTGACATCATTTGTTGTTTTTCGGTCATTTACCTAATTGTTTAGAGAGCTAAATGACCGTGAAATTGAAAATCACTACAAAATGAATTCTGGAAATGTTGAAACTTGGCATGGTATCATCATTTCACCCGCATAGCATGTGCGAAAGAGTAGAGAGGGTCACGGAAAAAACTGGACGCACTTCATGTACAAACTGGACAAACTCTTTCGGAGTATCAGGGTTTCGGACGAGAACTCATCTGTTACACGGGCACTTCAATGTTTTTTAAACTTATTTGAACTCCGGACTTCTTTTGTATTCAGTATGCAGCATTCAAAGCGATGTCATCAATTTCCAAGTTGTTTTGACATCATTTGTTGTTTTTCGGTCATTTACCTAATTGTTTAGAGAGCTAAATGACCGTGAAATTGAAAATCACTACAAAATGAATTCTGGAAATGTTGAAACTTGGCATGGTATCATCATTTCACCCGCATAGCATGTGCGAAAGAGTAGAGAGGGTCACGGCAAAAACTGGACACACTTCGTGTACAAACTGGACAAACTCTTTCGGAGTATTGGGTTTCGGATGAGAACTCATCTGTTACACGGGCACTTCAATGTTTTTTAAACTTATTTGAACTCCGGACTTCTTTTGTGTTCAGTATGCAACATTCAAAGCAACGTCATCAATTTCCAACATGTTCTGACATCATTTGTTGTTTTTCGGTCATTTACCTAATTGTTTAGATAGCTAAATGACTGTGAAATTGAAAATCACTACAAAATGAATTCTGAAAATGTTGAAACTTGGCATGGTATCATCATTTCACCCGCATAGCATGTGCGAAAGAGTAGAGAGGGTCACGGCAAAAACTGGACGCACTTCGTGTACAAACTGGACAAACTCTTTCGGAGTATCAGGGTTTCGGACGAGAACTCATCAGTTACATGGGCACTTCAATATTTTTTAAACTTATTTGAACTCCGGACTTCTTTTGTGTTCAGTATGCTGCATTCAAAGCGACGTCATCAATTTCCAACATGTTCTGACATCATTTGTTGTTTTTCAGTCATTTACCTAATTGTTTAGAGAGCTAAATGACCGTGAAATTGAAAATCACTACAAAATGAATTCTGGAAATGTTGAAACTTGGCATGGTATCATCATTTCACCCGCCTAGCATGTGCGAATGAGTAGAGAGGGTCAAGACAAAAACAGGACGCACTTCGTGTACAAACTGGACAAACTCTTTCGGAGTATCAGGGTTTCGGACGAGAACTCATCTGTTACACGGGCACTTCAATGTTTTCTAAACTTATTTGAACTCCGGACTTCTTTTGTGTTCAGTATGCAGCATTCAAAGCGACATCATCAATTTCCAACCTGTTCTGACATCATTTGTTGTTTTCAGTCATTTACCTAATTGTTTAGAGCGCTAAATGACCATGAAATTGAAAATCACTACAAAATGAATTCTGAAAATGCTGAAACTGGGATGGTATCATCATTTCACCCGCATAGCATGTGTGAAAGAGTAGAGAGGGTCACGGCAAAAACTGGACACACTTCGTGTACAAACTGGACAAACTCTTTCGGAGTATCAGGGTTTCGGACAAGAACTCATCTGTTACACGGGCACTTCAATGTTTTTTAAACTTATTTGAACTCCGGACTTCTTTTGTGTTCAGTATGCAGCATTCAAAGCGACGTCATCAATTTCCAACATGTTCTGACATCATTTGTTGTTTTTCGGTCAGTTACCTAATTGTTTAGAGCGCTAAATGACCGTGAAATTGAAAATCATTACAAAATGAATTCTGAAAATGTTGAAACTTGGCATGGTATCATCATTTCACCCGCATAGCATGTGCGAAAGAGTAGAGAGGGTCACGGCAAAAACTGGACGCACTTCGTGTACAAACTGGACAAGCTCTTTCGGAGTATTAGGGTTTCGGACGAGAACTCATCTGTTACACGGGCAGTTCAATGTTTTTTAAACTTATTTGAACTCCGAACTTCTTTTGTGTTCAGTATGCGGCATTCAAAGCGACGTCATCAATTTCCAACATGTTCTGACATAATTTGTTGTTTTTCGGTCATTTACCTAATTGTTTAGAGAGCTAAATGACCGTGAAATTGAAAATCACTACAAAATGAATTCTGAAAATGTTGAAACTTGGCATGGTATCATCATTTCACCCGCATAGCATGTGCGAAAGAGTAGAGAGGGTCACGGCAAAAACTGGACGCACTTCGTGTACAAAGTGGACAAACTCTTTCGGAGTATCAGGGTTTCGGACGAGAACTCATCTGTTACACGGGCACTTCAATGTTTTTTAAACTTATTTGAACTCCGGACTTCTTTTGTTTTCACTATGCAGCATTCAAAGCGATGTCATCAATTTCCAACATGTTCTGACATCATTTGTTGTTTTTCGGTCATTTACCTAATTGTTTAGAGAGCTAAATGACCGTGAAATTGAAAATCTCTACAAAATGAATTCTGGAAATGTCGAAACTTGGCATGGTATCATCATTTCACCCACATAGCATGTGCGAAAGAGTAGAGAGGGTCACGGCAAAAACTGGACGCACTTCATGTACAAACTGGACAAACTCTTTCGAAGTATCAGGGTTTCGGATGAGAACTCATCTGTTACACGGGCACTTCAATGTTTTTTAAACTTATTTGAACTCCGAACTTCTTTTGTGTTCAGTATGCGGCATTGAAAGCGACGTCATCAATTTCCAACATGTACTGACATCATTTGTTGTTTTTCGGTCATTTACCTAATTGTTTAGAGAGCTAAATGACTATGAAATTGAAAATCACTACAAAATGAATTCTGAAAATGTTGAAACTTGACATGGTATCATCATTTCACCCGCATAGCATGTGCGAAAGAGTAGAGAGGGTCACGGCAAAAACTGGACGCACTTCGTGTACAAACTGGACAAACTATTTCGGAGTATCATGGTTTCGGACGAGAACTCATCAGTTACATGGGCACTTCAATGTTTTTTAAACTTATTTGCACTCTGGACTTCTTTTGTGTTCAGTATGCAGCATTCAAAGCGACGTCATCAATTTCCAACATGTTCTGACATCATTTGTTGTTTTTCAGTCATTTACCTAATTGTTTAGAGAGCTAAATGACCGTGAAATTGAAAATCACTACAAAATGAATTCTGGAAATGTTCAAACTTGGCATGGTATCATTATTTCACCCGCATAGCATGTGCGAAAGAGTACAGAGGGTCACGGCAAATACTGGACGCACTTCGTGTACAAACTGGACAAACTCTTTTCAGAGTATCAGGGTTTCGGACGAGAACTCATCTGTTACACGGGCACTTCAATGTTTTTTAAACTTATTTGAACTCCGGACTTCTTTTGTGTTCAGTATGCAGCATTCAAAGCCACATCATCAATTTCCAACATGTTCTGACATCATTTGTTGTTTTCAGTCATTTACCTAATTGTTTAGAGCGCTAAATGACCATGAAATTCAAAATCACTACAAAATGAATTCTGAAAATGTTGAAACTGGGCATGGTATCATCATTTCACCCGCATAGCATGTGCAAAAAAGTAGAGAGGGTCACGGCAAAAACTGGACGCACTTCGTGTCAAAACTGGACAAACTCTTTCGGAGTATTAGGGTTTCGGACGAGAACTCATCTGTTACACGAGCACTTCAATGTTTTTTAAACTTATTTGAACTCCGCACTTGCTTTGTGTTCAGTATGCAGCATTCAAAGCGACGTCATCAATTTCCAACATGTTCTGACATCATTTGTTGTTTTTCGGTCATTTACCTAATTGTTTAGAGAGCTAAATGACCGTGAAATTCAAAATCACTACAAAATGAATTCTGAAAATGTTGAAACTTGGCATGGTATCGTCATTTCACCCGCATAGCATGTGTGAAAGAGTACAGAGGGTCACGGCAAATACTGGACCCACTTCGTGTACAAACTGGACAAACTCTTTGAGAGTATCAGGGTTTCGGACGAGAACTCATCTGTTACACGGGCACTTCAATGTTTTGTAAACTTATTTGAACTCCGGACTTCTTTTGTGTTCAGTATGCGGAATTCAAAGCGACGTCATCAATTTCCAACATGTTCTGACATCATTTGTTGTTTTTCGGTCATTTACCTAATTGTTTAGAGAGCTAAATGACCATGAAATTGAAAATCACTACAAAATGAATTCTGAAAATGTTGAAACTTGGCATGGTATCATCATTTCACCCGCATAGCATGTGCGAAAGAGTAGAGAGGGTCACGGCAAAAACTGGACGCACTTCATGTACAAACTGGACAAACTCTTTCGAAGTATCAGGGTTTCGGATGAGAACTCATCTGTTACACGGGCACTTCAATGTTTTTTAAACTTATTTGAACTCCGAACTTCTTTTGTGTTCAGTATGCGGCATTCAAAGCGACGTCATCAATTTCCAACATGTTCTGACATCATTTGTTGTTTTTCGATCATTTACCTAATTGTTTAGAGAGCTAAAAGACCGTGAAATTGAAAATCACTACAAAATGAATTCTGAAAATGTTGAAACTTGGCATGGTATCATCATTTCACCCGCATAGCATGTGCGAAAGAGTAGAGAGGGTCACGGCAAAAACTGGACGCACTTCGTGTACAAAGTGGACAAACTCTTTCGGAGTATCAGGGTTTCGGACGAGAACTCATCTGTTACACGGGCACTTCAATGTTTTTTAAACTTATTTGAACTCCGGACTTCTTTTTTGTTCAGTATGCGGAATTCAAAGCGACGTCATCAATTTCCAACATGTTCTGACATCATTTGTTGTTTTTCGGTCATTTACCTAATTGTTTAGAGAGCTAAATGACCATGAAATTGAAAATCACTACAAAATGAATTCTGAAAATGTTGAAACTTGGCATGGTATCATCATTTCACCCGCATAGCATGTGCGAAAGAGTAGAGAGGGTCACGGCAAAAACTAGACGCACTTCATGTACAAACTGGACAAACTCTTTCGAAGTATCAGGATTTCGGATGAGAACTCATCTGTTACACGGGCACTTCAATGTTTTTTAAACTTATTTGAACTCCGAACTTCTTTTGTGTTCAGTATGCGGCATTCAAAGCGACGTCATCAATTTCCAACATGTTCTGACATCATTTGTTGTTTTTCGATCATTTACCTAATTGTTTAGAGAGCTAAATGACCGTGAAATTGAAAATCACTACAAAATGAATTCTGGAAATGTTGAAACTTGGCATGGTATCATCATTTCACCCGCATAGCATGTGCGAAAGAGTAGAGAGGGTCACGGCAAAAACTGGACGCACTTCATGTACAAACTGGACAAACTCTTTCGAAGTATCAGGGTTTCGGATGAGAACTCATCTGTTACATTGGCACTTCAATGTTTTTTAAACTTATTTGAACTCCGGACTTCTTTTGTGTTCAGTATGCAGCATTCAAAGCGACGTCATCAATTTCCAGCATGTACTGACATCATTTGTTATTTTTCGGTCAATTACCTAATTGTTTAGAGAGCTAAATGACTATGAAATTGAAAATCACTACAAAATGAATTCTGAAAATATTGAAACTTGACATGGTATCATCATTTCACCCGCATAGCATGTGCGAAAGAGTAGAGAGGGTCACGGCAAAAACTGGACGCACTTCGTGTACAAACTGGACAAACTCTTTCGAAGTATCAGGGTTTCGGACGAGAACTCATCTGTTACACGGGCACTTCAATGTTTTTTAAACTTATTTGAACTCCGGACTTCTTTTGTGTTCAGTATGCGGCATTCAAAGCGACGTCATCAATTTCCAACATGTTCTGACATCATTTGTTGTTTTTCGGTCATTTACCTAATTGTTTGGAGAGCTAAATGACCGTGAAATTGAAAATCACTACAAAATGAATTCTGGAAATGTTGAAAGTTGGCATGGTATCATCATTTCACCCACATAGCATGTGCGAAAGAGTAGAGAGGGTCACGGCAAAAATTGCACGCACTTCGTGTACAAACTGGACAAACTCTTTCGGAGTATCAAGGTTTCGGACGAGAACTCATCTGTTACACGGGCACTTTAATGTTTTTTAAACTTATTTGAACTCCGGACTTCTTTTGTATTCAGTATGCAGCATTCAAAGCGATGTCATCAATTTCCAACATGTTCTGACATCATTTGTTGTTTTTCGGTCATTTACCTAATTGTTTAGAGAGCTAAATGACCGTGAAATTGAAAATCACTACAAAATGAATTCTGGAAATGTTGAAACTTGGCATGGTATCATCATTTCACCCGCATAGCATGTGCGAAAGAGTAGAGAGGGTCACGGAAAAAACTGGACGCACTTCATGTACAAACTGGACAAACTCTTTCGGAGTATCAGGCTTTCGGACGAGAACTCATCTGTTACACGGGCACTTCAATGTTTTTTAAACTTATTTGAACTCCGGACTTCTTTTGTATTCAGTATGCAGCATTCAAAGCGATGTCATCAATTTCCAAGTTGTTTTGACATCATTTGTTGTTTTCGGTCATTTACCTAATTGTTTAGAGAGCTAAATGACCGTGAAATTGAAAATCACTACAAAATGAATTCTGGAAATGTTGAAACTTGGCATGGTATCATCATTTCACCCGCATAGCATGTGCGAAAGAGTAGAGAGGGTCACGGCAAAAACTGGACACACTTCGTGTACAAACTGGACAAACTCTTTCGGAGTATTGGGTTTCGGATGAGAACTCATCTGTTACACGGGCACTTCAATGTTTTTTAAACTTATTTGAACTCCGGACTTCTTTTGTGTTCAGTATGCAACATTCAAAGCAACGTCATCAATTTCCAACATGTTCTGACATCATTTGTTGTTTTTCGGTCATTTACCTAATTGTTTAGATAGCTAAATGACTGTGAAATTGAAAATCACTACAAAATGAATTCTGAAAATGTTGAAACTTGGCATGGTATCATCATTTCACCCGCATAGCATGTGCGAAAGAGTAGAGAGGGTCACGGCAAAAACTGGACGCACTTCGTGTACAAACTGGACAAACTCTTTCGGAGTATCAGGGTTTCGGACGAGAACTCATCAGTTACATGGGCACTTCAATATTTTTTAAACTTATTTGAACTCCGGACTTCTTTTGTGTTCAGTATGCTGCATTCAAAGCGACGTCATCAATTTCCAACATGTTCTGACATCATTTGTTGTTTTTCAGTCATTTACCTAATTGTTTAGAGAGCTAAATGACCGTGAAATTGAAAATCACTACAAAATGAATTCTGGAAATGTTGAAACTTGGCATGGTATCATCATTTCACCCGCCTAGCATGTGCGAATGAGTAGAGAGGGTCACGACAAAAACAGGACGCACTTCGTGTACAAACTGGACAAACTCTTTCGGAGTATCAGGGTTTCGGACGAGAACTCATCTGTTACACGGGCACTTCAATGTTTTCTAAACTTATTTGAACTCCGGACTTCTTTTGTGTTCAGTATGCAGCATTCAAAGCGACATCATCAATTTCCAACCTGTTCTGACATCATTTGTTGTTTTCAGTCATTTACCTAATTGTTTAGAGCGCTAAATGACCATGAAATTTAAAATCACTACAAAATGAATTCTGAAAATGCTGAAACTGGGCATGGTATCATCATTTCACCCGCATAGCATGTGTGAAAGAGTAGAGAGGGTCACGGCAAAAACTGGACACACTTCGTGTACAAACTGGACAAACTCTTTCGGAGTATCAGGGTTTCGGACAAGAACTCATCTGTTACACGGGCACTTCAATGTTTTTTAAACTTATTTGAACTCCGGACTTCTTTTGTGTTCAGTATGCAGCATTCAAAGCGACGTCATCAATTTCCAACATGTTCTGACATCATTTGTTGTTTTTCGGTCAGTTACCTAATTGTTTAGAGCGCTAAATGACCGTGAAATTGAAAATCACTACAAAATGAATTCTGAAAATGTTGAAACTTGGCATGGTATCATCATTTCACCCGCATAGCATGTGCGAAAGAGTAGAGAGGGTCACGGCAAAAACTGGACGCACTTCGTGTACAAACTGGACAAGCTCTTTCGGAGTATTAGGGTTTCGGACGAGAACTCATCTGTTACACGGGCACTTCAATGTTTTTTAAACTTATTTGAACTCCGAACTTCTTTTGTGTTCAGTATGCGGCATTCAAAGCGACGTCATCAATTTCCAACATGTTCTGACATAATTTGTTGTTTTTCGGTCATTTACCTAATTGTTTAGAGAGCTAAATGACCGTGAAATTGAAAATCACTACAAAATGAATTCTGAAAATGTTGAAACTTGGCATGGTATCATCATTTCACCCGCATAGCATGTGCGAAAGAGTAGAGAGGGTCACGGCAAAAACTGGACGCACTTCGTGTACAAAGTGGACAAACTCTTTCGGAGTATCAGGGTTTCGGACGAGAACTCATCTGTTACACGGGCACTTCAATGTTTTTTAAACTTATTTGAACTCCGGACTTCTTTTGTTTTCACTATGCAGCATTCAAAGCGATGTCATCAATTTCCAACATGTTCTGACATCATTTGTTGTTTTTCGGTCATTTACCTAATTGTTTTGAGAGCTAAATGACCGTGAAATTGAAAATCTCTACAAAATGAATTCTGGAAATGTCGAAACTTGGCATGGTATCATCATTTCACCCACATAGCATGTGCGAAAGAGTAGAGAGGGTCACGGCAAAAACTGGACGCACTTCATGTACAAACTGGACAAACTCTTTCGAAGTATCAGGGTTTCGGATGAGAACTCATCTGTTACACGGGCACTTCAATGTTTTTTAAACTTATTTGAACTCCGAACTTCTTTTGTGTTCAGTATGCGGCATTGAAAGCGACGTCATCAATTTCCAACATGTACTGACATCATTTGTTGTTTTTCGATCATTTACCTAATTGTTTAGAGAGCTAAATGACTATGAAATTGAAAATCACTACAAAATGAATTCTGAAAATGTTGAAACTTGACATGGTATCATCATTTCACCCGCATAGCATGTGCGAAAGAGTAGAGAGGGTCACGGCAAAAACTGGACGCACTTCGTGTACAAACTGGACAAACTATTTCGGAGTATCATGGTTTCGGACGAGAACTCATCAGTTACATGGGCACTTCAATGTTTTTTAAACTTATTTGCACTCTGGACTTCTTTTGTGTTCAGTATGCAGCATTCAAAGCGACGTCATCAATTTCCAACATGTTCTGACATCATTTGTTGTTTTTCAGTCATTTACCTAATTGTTTAGAGAGCTAAATGACCGTGAAATTGAAAATCACTACAAAATGAATTCTGGAAATGTTCAAACTTGGCATGGTATCATTATTTCACCCGCATAGCATGTGCGAAAGAGTACAGAGGGTCACGGCAAATACTGGACGCACTTCGTGTACAAACTGGACAAACTCTTTTCAGAGTATCAGGGTTTCGGACGAGAACTCATCTGTTACACGGGCACTTCAATGTTTTTTAAACTTATTTGAACTCCGGACTTCTTTTGTGTTCAGTATGCAGCATTCAAAGCCACATCATCAATTTCCAACATGTTCTGACATCATTTGTTGTTTTCAGTCATTTACCTAATTGTTTAGAGCGCTAAATGACCATGAAATTCAAAATCACTACAAAATGAATTCTGAAAATGTTGAAACTGGGCATGGTATCATCATTTCACCCGCATAGCATGTGCAAAAAAGTAGAGAGGGTCACGGCAAAAACTGGACGCACTTCGTGTCAAAACTGGACAAACTCTTTCGGAGTATTAGGGTTTCGGACGAGAACTCATCTGTTACACGAGCACTTCAATGTTTTTTAAACTTATTTGAACTCCGCACTTGCTTTGTGTTCAGTATGCAGCATTCAAAGCGACGTCATCAATTTCCAACATGTTCTGACATCATTTGTTGTTTTTCGGTCATTTACCTAATTGTTTAGAGAGCTAAATGACCGTGAAATTCAAAATCACTACAAATTGAATTCTGAAAATGTTGAAACTTGGCATGGTATCGTCATTTCACCCGCATAGCATGTGTGAAAGAGTACAGAGGGTCACGGCAAATACTGGACCCACTTCGTGTACAAACTGGACAAACTCTTTGAGAGTATCAGGGTTTCGGACGAGAACTCATCTGTTACACGGGCACTTCAATGTTTTGTAAACTTATTTGAACTCCGGACTTCTTTTGTGTTCAGTATGCGGAATTCAAAGCGACGTCATCAATTTCCAACATGTTCTGACATCATTTGTTGTTTTTCGGTCATTTACCTAATTGTTTAGAGAGCTAAATGACCATGAAATTGAAAATCACTACAAAATGAATTCTGAAAATGTTGAAACTTGGCATGGTATCATCATTTCACCCGCATAGCATGTGCGAAAGAGTAGAGAGGGTCACGGCAAAAACTGGACGCACTTCATGTACAAACTGGACAAACTCTTTCGAAGTATCAGGGTTTCGGATGAGAACTCATCTGTTACACGGGCACTTCAATGTTTTTTAAACTTATTTGAACTCCGAACTTCTTTTGTGTTCAGTATGCGGCATTCAAAGCGACGTCATCAATTTCCAACATGTTCTGACATCATTTGTTGTTTTTCGATATTTTACCTAATTGTTTAGAGAGCTAAATGACCGTGAAATTGAAAATCACTACAAAATGAATTCTGAAAATGTTGAAACTTGGCATGGTATCATCATTTCACCCGCATAGCATGTGCGAAAGAGTAGAGAGGGTCACGGCAAAAACTGGACGCACTTCGTGTACAAAGTGGACAAACTCTTTCGGAGTATCAGGGTTTCGGACGAGAACTCATCTGTTACACGGGCACTTCAATGTTTTTTAAACTTATTTGAACTCCGGACTTCTTTTGTGTTCAGTATGCGGAATTCAAAGCGACGTCATCAATTTCCAACATGTTCTGACATCATTTGTTGTTTTTCGGTCATTTACCTAATTGTTTAGAGAGCTAAATGACCATGAAATTGAAAATCACTACAAAATGAATTCTGAAAATGTTGAAACTTGGCATGGTATCATCATTTCACCCGCATAGCATGTGCGAAAGAGTAGAGAGGGTCATGGCAAAAACTGGACGCACTTCATGTACAAACTGGACAAACTCTTTCGAAGTATCAGGATTTCGGATGAGAACTCATCTGTTACACGGGCACTTCAATGTTTTTTAAACTTATTTGAACCCCGAACTTCTTTTGTGTTCAGTATGCGGCATTCAAAGCGACGTCATCAATTTCCAACATGTTCTGACATCATTTGTTGTTTTTCGATCATTTACCTAATTGTTTAGAGAGCTAAATGACCGTGAAATTGAAAATCACTACAAAATGAATTCTGGAAATGTTGAAACTTGGCATGGTATCATCATTTCACCCGCATAGCATGTGCGAAAGAGTAGAGAGGGTCACGGCAAAAACTGGACGCACTTCATGTACAAACTGGACAAACTCTTTCGAAGTATCAGGGTTTCGGATGAGAACTCATCTGTTACACGGGCACTTCAATGTTTTTTAAACTTATTTGAACTCCGGACTTCTTTTGTGTTCAGTATGCAGCATTCAAAGCGACGTCATCAATTTCCAACATGTACTGACATCATTTGTTGTTTTTCGGTCATTTACCTAATTGTTTAGAGAGCTAAATGACTATGAAATTGAAAATCACTACAAAATGAATTCTGAAAATGTTGAAACTTGACATGGTATCATCATTTCACCCGCATAGCATGTGCGAAAGAGTAGAGAGGGTCACGGCAAAAACTGGACGCACTTCGTGTACAAACTGGACAAACTCTTTCGGAGTATCATGGTTTCGGACGAGAACTCATCAGTTACATGGGCACTTCAATGTTTTTTAAACTTATTTGAACTCTGGACTTCTTTTGTGTTCAGTATGCAGCATTCAAAGCGACGTCATCAATTTCCAACATGTTCTGACATCATTTGTTGTTTTTCAGTCATTTACCTAATTGTTTAGAGAGCTAAATGACCGTGAAATTGAAAATCACTACAAAATGAATTCTGGAAATGTTCAAACTTGGCATGGTATCATTATTTCACCCGCATAGCATGTGCGAAAGAGTACAGAGGGTCAGGGCATATACTTGACGCACTTCGTGTACAAACTGGACAAACTCTTTTCAGAGTATCAGGGTTTCGGACGAGAACTCATCTGTTACACGGGCACTTCAATGTTTTTTAAACTTAGTTGAACTCAGGACTTCTTTTGTGTTCAGTATGCAGCATTCAAAGCCACATCATCAATTTCCAACATGTTCTGACATCATTTGTTGTTTTCAGTCATTTATCTAATTGTTTAGAGCGCTAAATGACCATGAAATTCAAAATCACTACAATATGAATTCTGAAAATGTTGAAACTGGGCATGGTATCATCATTTCACCCGCATAGCATGTGCGAAAAAGTAGAGAGGGTCACGGCAAAAACTGGACGCACTTCGTGTCAAAACTGGACAAACTCTTTCGGAGTATTAGGGTTTCGGACGAGAACTCATCTGTTACACGAGCACTTCAATGTTTTTTAAACTTATTTGAACTCCGCACTTGTTTTGTGTTCAGTATGCAGCATTCAAAGCGACGTCATCAATTTCCAACATGTTCTGACATCATTTGTTGTTTTTCGGTCATTTACCTAATTGTTTAGAGAGCTAAATGACCGTGAAATTCAAAATCACTACAAAATGAATTCTGAAAATGTTGAAACTTGGCATGGTATCGTCATTTCACCCGCATAGCATGTGTGAAAGAGTACAGAGGGTCACGGCAAATACTGGACCCACTTCGTGTACAAACTGGACAAACTCTTTCAGAGTATGAGGGTTTCGGACGAGAACTCATCTGTTACACGGGCACGTCAATGTTTTTTAAACTTATTTGAACTCCGGACTTCTTTTGTGTTCAGTATGCGGAATTCAAAGCGACGTCATCAATTTCCAACATGTTCTGACATCATTTGTTGTTTTTCGGTCATTTACCTAATTGTTTAGAGAGCTAAATGACCATGAAATTGAAAATCACTACAAAATGAATTCTGAAAATGTTGAAACTTGGCATGGTATCATCATTTCACCCGCATAGCATGTGCGAAAGAGTAGAGAGGGTCACGGAAAAAACTGGACGCACTTCATGTACAAAGTGGACAAACTCTTTCGGAGTATCAGGGTTTCGGACGAGAACTCATCTGTTACACGGGCACTTCAATGTTTTTTAAACTTATTTGAACTCCGGACTTCTTTTGTTTTCACTATGCAGCATTCAAAGCGATGTCATCAATTTCCAACATGTTCTGACATCATTTGTTGTTTTTCGGTCATTTACCTAATTGTTTAGAGAGCTAAATGACCGTGAAATTGAAAATCACTACAAAATGAATTCTGGAAATGTTGAAACTTGGCATGGTATCATCATTTCACCCGCATAGCATGTGCGAAAGAGTAGAGAGGGTCACGGCAAAAACTGGACGCACTTCATGTACAAACTGGACAAACTCTTTCGAAGTATCAGGGTTTCGGATGAGAACTCATCTGTTACACGGGCACTTCAATGTTTTCTAAACTTATTTGAACTCCGGACTTCTTTTGTGTTCAGTATGCAGCATTCAAAGCGACGTCATCAATTTCCAACATGTACTGACATCATTTGTTGTTTTTCGGTCATTTACCTAATTGTTTAGAGAGCTAAATGACTATGAAATTGAAAATCACTACAAAATGAATTCTGAAAATGTTGAAACTTGACATGGTATCATCATTTCACCCGCATAGCATGTGCGAAAGAGTAGAGAGGGTCACGGCAAAAACTGGACGCACTTCGTGTAAAAACTGGACAAACTCTTTCGGAGTATTAGGGTTTCAGACGAGAACTCATCTGTTACACGAGCACTTCAATGTTTTTTAAACTTATTTGAACTCCGCACTTGTTTTGTGTTCAGTATGCAGCATTCAAAGCGACGTCATCAATTTCCAACATGTTCTGACATCATTTGTTGTTTTTCGGTCATTTACCTAATTGTCTAGAGAGCTAAATGACCGTGAAATTAAAAATCACTACAAAATGAATTCTGAAAATGTTGAAACTTGGCATGGTATCGTCATTTCACCCGCATAGCATGTGTGAAAGAGTACAGAGGGTCACGGCAAATACTGGACCCACTTCGTGTACAAACTGGACAAACTCTTTCAGAGTATCTGGGTTTCGGACGAGAACTCATCTGTTACACAGGCACTTCAATGTTTTTTAAACTTATTTGAACTCCGGACTTCTTTTGTGTTCAGTATGCGGCATTCAAAGCGACGTCATCAATTTCCAACATGTTCTGACATCATTTCTTGTTTTTCGGTCATTTACCTGATTGTTTGGAGAGCTAAATGACCGTGAAATTGAAAATCACTACAAAATGAATTCTGGAAATGTTGAAAGTTGGCATGGTATCATCATTTCACCCGCATAGCATGTGCGAAAGAGTAGAGAGGGTCACGGCAAAAACTGCACGCACTTCGTGTACAAACTGGACAAACTCTTTCGGAGTATCAAGGTTTCGGACGAGAACTCATCTGTTACACGGGCACTTTAATGTTTTTTAAACTTATTTGAACTCTGCACTTCTTTTGTATTCAGTATGCAGCATTCAAAGCGACGTCATCAATTTCCAACATGTTCTGACATCATTTGTTGTTTTTCGGTCATTTACCTAATTGTTTAGAGAGCTAAATGACCGTGAAATTGAAAATCACTACAAAATGAATTTTGGAAATGTTGAAACTTGGCATGGTATCACCATTTCACCCGCATAGCATGTGCGAAAGAGTAGAGAGGGTCACGGAAAAAACTGGACGCACTTCATGTACAAACTGGACAAACTCTTTCGGAGTATCTGGG
This sequence comes from Triticum urartu, assembly GCF_056163025.1. Lineage (NCBI taxonomy): Eukaryota > Viridiplantae > Streptophyta > Magnoliopsida > Poales > Poaceae > Triticum > Triticum urartu. The sequence goes on along the minus strand of NC_141874.1, from coordinate 317,357,977 downwards.
TTTCGGACGAGAACTCATCTATTACACGGGCACTTCAATGTTTTTTAAACTTATTTGAACTCCGGACTTCTTTTGTGTTCAGTATGCGGCATTCAAAGCGACGTCATCAATTTCCAACATGTTCTGACATCATTTCTTGTTTTTCGGTCATTTACCTGATTGTTTGGAGAGCTAAATGACCGTGAAATTGAAAATCACTACAAAATGAATTCTGGAAATGTTGAAAGTTGGCATGGTATCATCATTTCACCCGCATAGCATGTGCGAAAGAGTAGAGAGGGTCACGGCAAAAACTGCACGCACTTCGTGTACAAACTGGACAAACTCTTTCGGAGTATCAAGGTTTCGGACGAGAACTCATCTGTTACACGGGCACTTTAATGTTTTTTAAACTTATTTGAACTCCGGACTTCTTTTGTATTCAGTATGCAGCATTCAAAGCGACGTCATCAATTTCCAACATGTTCTAACATCATTTGTTGTTTTTCGGTCATTTACCTAATTGTTTAGAGAGCTAAATGACCGTGAAATTGAAAATCACTACAAAATGAATTTTGGAAATGTTGAAACTTGGCATGGTATCATCATTTCACCCGCATAGCATGTGTGAAAGAGTAGAGAGGGTCACGGAAAAAACTGGACGCACTTCATGTACAAACTGGACAAACTCTTTCGGAGTATCAGGGTTTCGGACGAGAACTCATCTGTTACACGGGCACTTCAATGTTTTTTAAACTTATTTGAACTCCGGACTTCTTTTGTATTCAGTATGCAGCATTCAAAGCGATGTCATCAATTTCCAACATGTTTTCACATCATTTGTTGTTTTTCGGTCATTTACCTAATTGTTTAGAGAACTAAATGACCGTGAAATTGCAAATCACTACAAAATGAATTCTGAATATGTTGAAACTTGGCATGGTATCATCATTTCACCTGCATAGCGTGTGCGAAAGAGTAGAGAGAGTCACGGCAAAAAATGGACGCACTTCGTGTACAAAGTGGACAAACTCTTTCGGAGTATCAGGGTTTCGGACGAGAACTCATCTGTTACACGGGCACTTCAATGTTTTTTAAACTTATTTGAATTCCGGACTTCTTTTGTGTTTAGTATGCGGCATTCAAAGCGACGTCATCAATTTCCAACATGTTCTGACATCATTTGTTGTTTTTCGGTCATTTACCTAATTGTTTGGAGAGCTAAATGACCGTGAAATTGAAAATCACTACAAAATGAATTCTGGAAATGTTGAAAGTTGGCATGGTATCATCATTTCACCCGCATAGCATGTGCGAAAGAGTAGAGAGGGTCACGGCAAAAAATGGACGCACTTCGTGTACAAACTGGACAAACTCTTTCGGAGTATCAGGGTTTCGGACTAGAACTCATCTGTTACACGGGCACTTCAATGTTTTTTAAACTTATTTGAACTCCGGACTTCTTTTGTGTTCAGTATGCAGCATTCAAAGCGACGTCATCAATTTCCAACATGTTCTGACATCATTTGTTGTTTTCCGCCATTTACCTAATTGTTTAGAGAGCTAAATGACCGTGAAATTCAAAATCACTACAAAATGAATTCTGAAAATGTTGAAACTTGGCATGGTATCGTCATTTCACCCGCATAGCATGTGTGAAAGAGTACAGAGGGTCACGGCAAATACTGGACCCACTTCGTGTACAAACTGGACAAACTCTTTCAGAGTATGAGGGTTTCGGACGAGAACTCATCTGTTACACGGGCACGTCAATGTTTTTTAAACTTATTTGAACTCCGGACTTCTTTTGTGTTCAGTATGCGGAATTCAAAGCGACGTCATCAATTTCCAACATGTTCTGACATCATTTGTTGTTTTTCGGTCATTTACCTAATTGTTTAGAGAGCTAAATGACCATGAAATTGAAAATCACTACAAAATGAATTCTGAAAATGTTGAAACTTGGCATGGTATCATCATTTCACCCGCATAGCATGTGCGAAAGAGTACAGAGGGTCACGGAAAAAACTGGACGCACTTCATGTACAAAGTGGACAAACTCTTTCGGAGTATCAGGGTTTCGGACGAGAACTCATCTGTTACACGGGCACTTCAATGTTTTTTAAACTTATTTGAACTCCGGACTTCTTTTGTTTTCACTATGCAGCATTCAAAGCGATGTCATCAATTTCCAACATGTTCTGACATCATTTGTTGTTTTTCGGTCATTTACCTAATTGTTTAGAGAGCTAAATGACCGTGAAATTGAAAATCACTACAAAATGAATTCTGGAAATGTTGAAACTTGGCATGGTATCATCATTTCACCCGCATAGCATGTGCGAAAGAGTAGAGAGGGTCACGGCAAAAACTGGACGCACTTCATGTACAAACTGGACAAACTCTTTCGAAGTATCAGGGTTTCGGATGAGAACTCATCTGTTACACGGCCACTTCAATGTTTTTTAAACTTATTTGAACTCCGGACTTCTTTTGTGTTCAGTATGCAGCATTCAAAGCGACGTCATCAATTTCCAACATGTACTGACATCATTTGTTGTTTTTCGGTCATTTACCTAATTGTTTAGAGAGCTAAATGACTATGAAATTGAAAATCACTACAAAATGAATTCTGAAAATGTTGAAACTTGACATGGTATCATCATTTCACCCGCATAGCATGTGCGAAAGAGTAGAGAGGGTCACGGCAAAAACTGGACGCACTTCGTGTAAAAACTGGACAAACTCTTTCGGAGTATTAGGGTTTCAGACGAGAACTCATCTGTTACACGAGCACTTCAATGTTTTTTAAACTTATTTGAACTCCGCACTTGTTTTGTGTTCAGTATGCAGCATTCAAAGCGACGTCATCAATTTCCAACATGTTCTGACATCATTTGTTGTTTTTCGGTCATTTACCTAATTGTCTAGAGAGCTAAATGACCGTGAAATTAAAAATCACTACAAAATGAATTCTGAAAATGTTGAAACTTGGCATGGTATCGTCATTTCACCCGCATAGCATGTGTGAAAGAGTACAGAGGGTCACGGCAAATACTGGACCCACTTCGTGTACAAACTGGACAAACTCTTTCAGAGTATCTGGGTTTCGGACGAGAACTCATCTGTTACACGGGCACTTCAATGTTTTTTAAACTTATTTGAACTCCGGACTTCTTTTGTGTTCAGTATGCGGCATTCAAAGCGACGTCATCAATTTCCAACATGTTCTGACATCATTTCTTGTTTTTCGGTCATTTACCTGATTGTTTGGAGAGCTAAATGACCGTGAAATTGAAAATCACTACAAAATGAATTCTGGAAATGTTGAAAGTTGGCATGGTATCATCATTTCACCCGCATAGCATGTGCGAAAGAGTAGAGAGGGTCACGGCAAAAACTGCACGCACTTCGTGTACAAACTGGACAAACTCTTTCGGAGTATCAAGGTTTCGGACGAGAACTCATCTGTTACACGGGCACTTTAATGTTTTTTAAACTTATTTGAACTCCGGACTTCTTTTGTATTCAGTATGCAGCATTCAAAGCGACGTCATCAATTTCCAACATGTTCTGACATCATTTGTTGTTTTTCGGTCATTTACCTAATTGTTTAGAGAGCTAAATGACCGTGAAATTGAAAATCACTACAAAATGAATTTTGGAAATGTTGAAACTTGGCATGGTATCATCATTTCACCCGCATAGCATGTGCGAAAGAGTAGAGAGGGTCACGGAAAAAACTGGACGCGCTTCATGTACAAACTGGACAAACTCTTTCGGAGTATCTGGGTTTCGGACGAGAACTCATCTGTTACACGGGCACTTCAATGTTTTTTAAACTTATTTGAACTCCGGACTTCTTTTGTGTTCAGTATGCGGCATTCAAAGCGACGTCATCAATTTCCAACATGTTCTGACATTATTTCTTGTTTTTCGGTCATTTACCTGATTGTTTGGAGAGCTAAATGACCGTGAAATTGAAAATCACTACAAAATGAATTCTGGAAATGTTGAAAGTTGGCATGGTATCATCATTTCACCCGCATAGCATGTGCGAAAGAGTAGAGAGGGTCACGGCAAAAACTGCACGCACTTCGTGTACAAACTGGACAAACTCTTTCGGAGTATCAAGGTTTCGGACGAGAACTCATCTGTTACACGGGCACTTTAATGTTTTTTAAACTTATTTGAACTCCGGACTTCTTTTGTATTCAGTATGCAGCATTCAAAGCGACGTCATCAATTTCCAACATGTTCTAACATCATTTGTTGTTTTTCGGTCATTTACCTAATTGTTTAGAGAGCTAAATGACCGTGAAATTGAAAATCACTACAAAATGAATTTTGGAAATGTTGAAATTTGGCATGGTATCATCATTTCACCCGCATAGCATGTGTGAAAGAGTAGAGAGGGTCACGGAAAAAACTGGACGCACTTCATGTACAAACTGGACAAACTCTTTCGGAGTATCAGGGTTTCGGACGAGAACTCATCTGTTACACGGGCACTTCAATGTTTTTTAAACTTATTTGAACTCCGGACTTCTTTTGTATTCAGTATGCAGCATTCAAAGCGATGTCATCAATTTCAAACATGTTTTCACATCATTTGTTGTTTTTCGGTCATTTACCTAATTGTTTAGAGAACTAAATGACCGTGAAATTGCAAATCACTACAAAATGAATTCTGAATATGTTGAAACTTGGCATGGTATCATCATTTCACCTGCATAGCGTGTGCGAAAGAGTAGAGAGAGTCACGGCAAAAAATGGACGCACTTCGTGTACAAAGTGGACAAACTCTTTCGGAGTATCAGGGTTTCGGACGAGAACTCATCTGTTACACGGGCACTTCAATGTTTTTTAAACTTATTTGAATTCCGGACTTCTTTTGTGTTTAGTATGCGGCATTCAAAGCGACGTCATCAATTTCCAACATGTTCTGACATCATTTGTTGTTTTTCGGTCATTTACCTAATTGTTTGGAGAGCTAAATGACCGTGAAATTGAAAATCACTACAAAATGAATTCTGGAAATGTTGAAAGTTGGCATGGTATCATCATTTCACCCGCATAGCATGTGCGAAAGAGTAGAGAGGGTCACGGCAAAAAATGGACGCACTTCGTGTACAAACTGGACAAACTCTTTCGGAGTATCAGGGTTTCGGACTAGAACTCATCTGTTACACGGGCACTTCAATGTTTTTTAAACTCATTTGAACTCCGGACTTCTTTTGTGTTCAGTATGCAGCATTCAAAGCGACGTCATCAATTTCCAACATGTTCTGACATCATTTGTTGTTTTCCGCCATTTACCTAATTGTTTAGAGAGCTAAATGACCGTGAAATTGAAAACCACTACAAAATGAATTCTGAAAATTTTGAAACTTGGCATGGTAATCTCATTTCACCCGCATAGCATGTGCGAAAGAGTAGAGAGGGTCACGGCAAAAACTGGACGCACTTCGTGTACAAACTGGACAAACTCTTTTAGAGTATCAGGGTTTTGGACGAGAACTCATCTGTTACACGGGCACTTCAATGTTTTTTAAACTTATTTGAACTCCGGACTTCTTTTGTGTTCACTATGCAGCATTCAAAGTGACGTCATCAATTGCCAACATGTTCTGACATCATTTGTTCTTTTTCGGTCAGTTACCTAATTGTTTAGAGAACTAAATGACCGTGAAATTGCAAATCACTACAAAATGAATTCTGAAAATGTTGAAACTTGGCATGGTATCATCATTTCACCTGCATAGCGTGTGCGAAAGAGTAGAGAGAGTTACGGCAAAAACTGGACGCACTTCGTGTACAAAGTGGACAAACTCTTTCGGAGTATCAGGGTTTCGGACGAGAACTCATCTGTTACATGGGCACTTCAATGTTTTTTAAAATTATTTGAACTCCGGACTTCTTTTGTGTTCAGTATGCGGCATTCAAAGCGACGTCATCAATTTCCAACATGTTCTGACATCATTTGTTGTTTTTCGGTCATTTACCTAATTGTTTGGAGAGCTAAATGACCGTGAAATTGAAAATCACTACAAAATGAATTCTAGAAATGTTGAAAGTTGGCATGGTATCATCATTTCACCCGCATAGCATGTGCGAAAGAGTAGAGAGGGTCACGGCAAAAACTGCACGCACTTCGTGTACAAACTGGACAAACTCTTTCGGAGTATCAAGGTTTCGGACGAGAACTCATCTGTTACACGGGCACTTTAATGTTTTTTAAACTTATTTGAACTCCGGACTTCTTTTGTCTTCAGTATGCAGCATTCAAAGCGATGTCATCAATTTCCAACATGGTCTGACATCATTTGTTGTTTTTCGGTCATTTACCTAATTGTTTAGGGAGCTACATGACCGTGAAATTGAAAATCACTACAAAATGAATTCTGGAAATGTTGAAACTTGGCATGGTATCATCATTTCACCCGCATAGCATGTGCGAAAGAGTAGATAGGGTCACGGAAAAAACTGGACGCACTTCATGTACAAACTGGACAAACTCTTTCAGAGTATCAGGGTTTTGGACGAGAACTCATCTGTTACACGGGCACTTGAATGTTTTTTAAACTTATTTGAACTCCGGACTTCTTGTGTGTTCAGTATGCAGCATTCAAAGCGACGTCATCAATTTCCAACATGTTCTGACATCATTTGTTGTTTTTCGGTCATTTACCTAATTGTTTAGAGAGCTAAATGACCATGAAATTGAAAATCACTACAAAATGAATTCTGGAAAATGTTGAAACTTGGCATGGTATCATCATTTCACCCGCATAGCATGTGTGAAAGAGTAGAGAGGGTCACGGCAAAAACTGGACACACTTCATGTACAAACTGGACAAACTCTTTCGGAGTATCTGGGTTTCAGACGAGAACTCATATGTTACACGAGCACTTGAATGTTTTTTAAACTTATTTGAACTCCGGACTTCTTTTGTGTTCAGTATGCAGCATTCAAAGCGACGTCATCAATTTCCAACATGTTCTGACATCATTTGTTGTTTTCCGCCATTTACCTAATTGTTTAGAGAGCTAAATGACCGTGAAATTGAAAACCACTACAAAATGAATTCTGAAAATGTTGAAACTTGGCATGGTATCATCATTTCACAAGCATAGCATGTGCGAAAGAGTAGAGAGGGTCACGGCAAAAACTGGACGCACTTCGTGTACAAACTGGACAAACTCTTTCGGAGTATCAGGGTTTTGGACGAGAACTCATCTGTTACACGGGCACTTCAATGTTTTTTAAACTTATTTGAACTCCGGACTTCTTTTGTGTTCAGTATGCAGCATTCAAAGCGACGTCATCAATTTCCAACATGTTCTGACATCATTTGTTGTTTTTCGGTCATTTACCTAATTGTTTAGAGAGCTAAATGACCATGAAATTGAAAATCACTACAAAATGAATTCTGGAAAATGTTGAAACTTGGCATGGTATCATCATTTCACCCGCATAGCATGTGTGAAAGAGTAGAGAGGGTCACGGCAAAAACTGGACACACTTCATGTACAAACTGGACAAACTCTTTCGGAGTATCTGGGTTTCAGACGAGAACTCATATGTTACACGAGCACTTGAATGTTTTTTAAACTTATTTGAACTCCGGACTTCTTTTGTGTTCAGTATGCAGCATTCAAAGCGACGTCATCAATTTCCAACATGTTTTGACATCATTTGTTGTTTTCCGCCATTTACCTAATTGTTTAGAGAGCTAAATGACCGTGAAATTGAAAACCACTACAAAATGAATTCTGAAAATGTTGAAACTTGGCATGGTATCATCATTTCACAAGCATAGCATGTGCGAAAGAGTAGAGAGGGTCACGGCAAAAACTGGACGCACTTCGTGTACAAACTGGACAAACTCTTTCGGAGTATCAGGGTTTTGGACGAGAACTCATCTGTTACATGGGCACTTCAATGTTTTTTAAAATTATTTGAACTCCGGACTTCTTTTGTGTTCAGTATGCGGCATTCAAAGCGACGTCATCAATTTCCAACATGTTTTGACATCATTTGTTGTTTTTCGGTCATTTACCTAATTGTTTGGAGAGCTAAATGACCGTGAAATTGAAAATCACTACAAAATGAATTCTAGAAATGTTGAAAGTTGGCATGGTATCATCATTTCACCCGCATAGCATGTGCGAAAGAGTAGAGAGGGTCACGGCAAAAACTGCACGCACTTCGTGTACAAACTGGACAAACTCTTTCGGAGTATCAAGGTTTCGGACGAGAACTCATCTGTTACACGGGCACTTTAATGTTTTTTAAACTTATTTGAACTCCGGACTTCTTTTGTCTTCAGTATGCAGCATTGAAAGCGATGTCATCAATTTCCAACATGGTCTGACATCATTTGTTGTTTTTCGGTCATTTACCTAATTGTTTAGGGAGCTACATGACCGTGAAATTGAAAATCACTACAAAATGAATTCTGGAAATGTTGAAACTTGGCATGGTATCATCATTTCACCCGCATAGCATGTGCGAAAGAGTAGATAGGGTCACGGAAAAAACTGGACGCACTTCATGTACAAACTGGACAAACTCTTTCAGAGTATCAGGGTTTTGGACGAGAACTCATCTGTTACACGGGCACTTGAATGTTTTTTAAACTTATTTGAACTCCGGACTTCTTGTGTGTTCAGTATGCAGCATTCAAAGCGACGTCATCAATTTCCAACATGTTCTGACATCATTTGTTGTTTTTCGGTCATTTACCTAATTGTTTAGAGAGCTAAATGACCATGAAATTGAAAATCACTACAAAATGAATTCTGGAAAATGTTGAAACTTGGCATGGTATCATCATTTCACCCGCATAGCATGTGTGAAAGAGTAGAGAGGGTCACGGCAAAAACTGGACACACTTCATGTACAAACTGGACAAACTCTTTCGGAGTATCTGGGTTTCAGACGAGAACTCATATGTTACACGAGCACTTGAATGTTTTTTAAACTTATTTGAACTCCGGACTTCTTTTGTGTTCAGTATGCAGCATTCAAAGCGACGTCATCAATTTCCAACATGTTCTGACATCATTTGTTGTTTTCCGCCATTTACCTAGTTGTTTAGAGAGCTAAATGACCGTGAAATTGAAAACCACTACAAAATGAATTCTGAAAATGTTGAAACTTGGCATGGTATCATCATTTCACAAGCATAGCATGTGCGAAAGAGTAGAGAGGGTCACGGCAAAAACTGGACGCACTTCGTGTACAAACTGGACAAACTCTTTCGGAGTATCAGGGTTTTGGACGAGAACTCATCTGTTACACGGGCACTTCAATGTTTTTTAAACTTATTTGAACTCCGGACTTCTTTTGTGTTCAGTATGCAGCATTCAAAGCGACGTCATCAATTTCCAACATGTTCTGACATCATTTGTTGTTTTTCGGTCATTTACCTAATTGTTTAGAGAGCTAAATGACCATGAAATTGAAAATCACTACAAAATGAATTCTGGAAAATGTTGAAACTTGGCATGGTATCATCATTTCACCCGCATAGCATGTGTGAAAGAGTAGAGAGGGTCACGGCAAAAACTGGACACACTTCATGTACAAACTGGACAAACTCTTTCGGAGTATCTGGGTTTCAGACGAGAACTCATATGTTACACGAGCACTTGAATGTTTTTTAAACTTATTTGAACTCCGGACTTCTTTTGTGTTCAGTATGCAGCATTCAAAGCGACGTCATCAATTTCCAACATGTTCTGACATCATTTGTTGTTTTCCGCCATTTACCTAATTGTTTAGAGAGCTAAATGACCGTGAAATTGAAAACCACTACAAAATGAATTCTGAAAATGTTGAAACTTGGCATGGTATCATCATTTCACAAGCATAGCATGTGCGAAAGAGTAGAGAGGGTCACGGCAAAAACTGGACGCACTTCGTGTACAAACTGGACAAACTCTTTCGGAGTATCAGGGTTTGGGACGAGAACTCATCTGTTACATGGGCACTTCAATGTTTTTTAAACTTATTTGAACTCCGGACTTCTTTTGTGTTCAGTATGCAGCATTCAAAGCGACGTCATCAGTTTCCAACATGTTCTGACATCATTTGTTGTTTTTCGGTCATTTACCTAATTGTTTAGAGAGCTAAATGACCGTGAAATTGAAAATCACTACAAAATGAATTCTAGAAATGTTGAAACTTGGCATGGTATCATCATTTCACCCGCATAGCATGTGTGAAAGAGTAGAGAGGGTCACGGCAAAAACTGGACACACTTCGTGTACAAACTGGACAAACTCTTTCGGAGTATCAGGGTTTCGGACGAGAACTCATCTGTTACACGGGCACTTCAATGTTTTTTAAACTTATTTGAACTCCGGACTTCTTTTGTGTTCAGTATGCAGCATTCAAAGCGACGGCATCAATTTCCAACATGTTCTGACATCATTTGTTGTTTTCCGCCATTTACCTAATTGTTTAGAGAGCTAAATGACCGTGAAATTGAAAATCACTACAAAATGAATTCTGGAAATGTTGAAACTTGGCATGGTATCATCATTTCACCCGCATAGCATGTGCGAACGAGTAGAGAGGGTCACGGCAAAAACTGGACGCACTTCGTGTACAAACTGGACAAACTCTTTCGGAGTATCAGGGTTTCAGACGAGAACTCATATGTTAGACAAGCACTTGAATGTTTTTTAAACTTATTTGAACTCCGGACTTCTTTTTTGTTCAGTATGCAGCATTCAAAGTGACGTCATCAATTTCCAACATGTTCTGACATCATTTGTTGTTTTTCGGTCATTTACCTAATTGTTTAGAGAGCTAAATGACCGTGAAATTGAAAATCACTACAAAATGAATTCTGGAAATGTTGAAACTTGGCATGTATCATCGTTTCACCCGCATGGCATGTGCGAAAGAGTAGAGAGGGTCACGGCAAAAACTGGACGCACTTCGTGTACAAACTGGACAAACTCTTTCGGAGTATCAGGGTTTCGGACGAGAACTCATCTGTTACACAGGCACTTCAATGTTTTTTAAACTTATTTGAACTCCGGACTTCTTTTGTGTTCAGTATGCAGCATTCAAAGTGACGTCATCAATTTCCAACATGTTCTGACATCATTTGTTGTTTTCCGCCATTTACCTAATTGTATAGAGAGCTAAATGACCGTGAAATTGAAAATCACTACAAAATGAATTCTGGAAAATGTTGAAACTTGGCATGGTATCATCATTTCACCCGCATAGCATGTGTGAAAGAGTAGAGAGGGTCACGGCAAAAACTGGACACACTTCATGTACAAACTGGACAAACTCTTTCGGAGTATCTGGGTTTCAGACGAGAACTCATATGTTACACGAGCACTTGAATGTTTTTTAAACTTATTTGAACTCCGGACTTCTTTTGTGTTCAGTATGCAGCATTCAAAGCGACGTCATCAATTTCCAACATGTTCTGACATCATTTGTTGTTTTCCGCCATTTACCTAATTGTTTAGAGAGCTAAATGACCGTGAAATTGAAAACCACTACAAAATGAATTCTGAAAATGTTGAAACTTGGCATGGTATCATCATTTCACAAGCATAGCATGTGCGAAAGAGTAGAGAGGGTCACGGCAAAAACTGGACGCACTTCGTGTACAAACTGGACAAACTCTTTCGGAGTATCAGGGTTTTGGACGAGAACTCATCTGTTACATGGGCACTTCAATGTTTTTTAAACTTATTTGAACTCCGGACTTCTTTTGTGTTCAGTATGCAGCATTCAAAGCGACGTCATCAGTTTCCAACATGTTCTGACATCATTTGTTGTTTTTCGGTCATTTACCTAATTGTTTAGAGAGCTAAATGACCGTGAAATTGAAAATCACTACAAAATGAATTCTGGAAATGTTGAAACTTGGCATGGTATCATCATTTCACCCGCATAGCATGTGTGAAAGAGTAGAGAGGGTCACGGCAAAAACTGGACACACTTCGTGTACAAACTGGACAAACTCTTTCGGAGTATCAGGGTTTCGGACGAGAACTCATCTGTTACACGGGCACTTCAATGTTTTTTAAACTTATTTGAACTCCGGACTTCTTTTGTGTTCAGTATGCAGCATTCAAAGCGACGGCATCAATTTCCAACATGTTCTGACATCATTTGTTGTTTTCCGCCATTTACCTAATTGTTTAGAGAGCTAAATGACCGTGAAATTGAAAATCACTACAAAATGAATTCTGGAAATGTTGAAACTTGGCATGGTATCATCATTTCACCCGCATAGCATGTGCGAACGAGTAGAGAGGGTCACGGCAAAAACTGGACGCACTTCGTGTACAAACTGGACAAACTCTTTCGGAGTATCAGGGTTTCAGACGAGAACTCATATGTTAGACAAGAACTTGAATGTTTTTTAAACTTATTTGAACTCCGGACTTCTTTTTTGTTCAGTATGCAGCATTCAAAGTGACGTCATCAATTTCCAACATGTTCTGACATCATTTGTTGTTTTTCGGTCATTTACCTAATTGTTTAGAGAGCTAAATGACCGTGAAATTGAAAATCACTACAAAATGAATTCTGGAAATGTTGAAACTTGGCATGGTATCATCGTTTCACCCGCATGGCATGTGCGAAAGAGTAGAGAGGGTCACGGCAAAAACTGGACGCACTTCGTGTACAAACTGGACAAACTCTTTCGGAGTATCAGGGTTTCGGACGAGAACTCATCTGTTACACAGGCACTTCAATGTTTTTTAAACTTATTTGAACTCCGGACTTCTTTTGTGTTCAGTATGCAGCATTCAAAGTGACGTCATCAATTTCCAACATGTTCTGACATCATTTGTTGTTTTCCGCCATTTACCTAATTGTATAGAGAGCTAAATGACCGTGAAATTGAAAATCACTACAAAATGAATTCTGGAAAATGTTGAAACTTGGCATGGTATCATCATTTCACCCGCATGGCATGTGTGAAAGAGTAGAGAGGGTCACGGCAAAAACTGGACACACTTCATGTACAAACTGGACAAACTCTTTCGGAGTATCTGGGTTTCAGACGAGAACTCATATGTTACACGAGCACTTGAATGTTTTTTAAACTTATTTGAACTCCGGACTTCTTTTGTGTTCAGTATGCAGCATTCAAAGCGACGTCATCAATTTCCAACATGTTCTGACATCATTTGTTGTTTTCCGCCATTTACCTAATTGTTTAGAGAGCTAAATGACCGTGAAATTGAAAACCACTACAAAATGAATTCTGAAAATGTTGAAACTTGGCATGGTATCATCATTTCACAAGCATAGCATGTGCGAAAGAGTAGAGAGGGTCACGGCAAAAACTGGACGCACTTCGTGTACAAACTGGACAAACTCTTTCGGAGTATCAGGGTTTCGGACGAGAACTCATCTGTTACATGGGCACTTCAATGTTTTTTAAACTTATTTGAACTCCGGACTTCTTTTGTGTTCAGTATGCAGCATTCAAAGCGACGTCATCAGTTTCCAACATGTTCTGACATCATTTGTTGTTTTTCGGTCATTTACCTAATTGTTTAGAGAGCTAAATGACCGTGAAATTGAAAATCACTACAAAATGAATTCTGGAAATGTTGAAACTTGGCATGGTATCATCATTTCACCCGCATAGCATGTGTGAAAGAGTAGAGAGGGTCACGGCAAAAACTGGACACACTTCGTGTACAAACTGGACAAACTCTTTCGGAGTATCAGGGTTTCGGACGAGAACTCATCTGTTACACGGGCACTTCAATGTTTTTTAAACTTATTTGAACTCCGGACTTCTTTTGTGTTCAGTATGCAGCATTCAAAGCGACGGCATCAATTTCCAACATGTTCTGACATCATTTGTTGTTTTCCGCCATTTACCTAATTGTTTAGAGGGCTAAATGACCGTGAAATTGAAAATCACTACAAAATGAATTCTGGAAATGTTGAAACTTGGCATGGTATCATCATTTCACCCGCATAGCATGTGCGAACGAGTAGAGAGGGTCACGGCAAAAACTGGACGCACTTCGTGTACAAACTGGACAAACTCTTTCGGAGTATCAGGGTTTCAGACGAGAACTCATATGTTAGACAAGAACTTGAATGTTTTTTAAACTTATTTGAACTCCGGACTTCTTTTTTGTTCAGTATGCAGCATTCAAAGTGACGTCATCAATTTCCAACATGTTCTGACATCATTTGTTGTTTTTCGGTCATTTACCTAATTGTTTAGAGAGCTAAATGACCGTGAAATTGAAAATCACTACAAAATGAATTCTGGAAATGTTGAAACTTGGCATGGTATCATCGTTTCACCCGCATGGCATGTGCGAAAGAGTAGAGAGGGTCACGGCAAAAACCGGACGCACTTCGTGTACAAACTGGACAAACTCTTTCGGAGTATCAGGGTTTCGGACGAGAACTCATCTGTTACACAGGCACTTCAATGTTTTTTAAACTTATTTGAACTCCGGACTTCTTTTGTGTTCAGTATGCAGCATTCAAAGTGACGTCATCAATGTCCAACATGTTCTGACATCATTTGTTGTTTTCCGCCATTTACCTAATTGTATAGAGAGCTAAATGACCGTGAAATTGAAAACCACTACAAAATGAATTCTGAAAATTTTGAAACTTGGCATGGTATCCTCATTTCACCCGCATTGCATGTGCGAAAGAGTAGAGAGGGTCACGGCAAAAACTGGACGCAGTTCGTGTACAAACTGGACAAACTCTTTCGGAGTATCAGGGTTTCGGACGAGAACTCATCTGTTACACCAGCACTTCAATGTTTTTTAAACTTAGTTGAACTCCGGACTTCTTTTGTGTTCAGTATGCAGCATTCAAAGCGACGGCATCAATTTCCAACATGTTCTGACATCATTTGTTGTTTACCACCATTTACCTAATTGTTTAGAGAGCTAAATGACCGTGAAATTGAAAATCACTACAAAATGAATTCTAGAAATGTTGAAACTTGGCATGGTATCATCATTTCACCCGCATAGCATGTGCGAAAGAGTAGAGAGGGTCACAGCAAAAACTGGATGCACTTCGTGTACAAAGTGGACAAACTCTTTCGGAGTATCAGGGTTTCGGACGAGAACTCATCTGTTACACGGGCACTTCAATGTTTTTTAAACTTATTTGAACTCCGGACTTCTTTTGTGTTCAGTATGCAACATTCAAAGCGACGTCATCAATTTCCAACATGTTCTGACATCATTTGTTGTTTTCAGTCATTTACCTAATTGGTTAGAGCGCTAAATGACCGTGAAATTGAGAACCACTACAAAATGAATTATGAAAATGTTGAAACTTGGCATGGTATCATCATTTCACCCGCATAGCATGTGCGAAATAGTAGAGAGGGTCACGGCAAAAACTGGACACACTTAGTGTACAAACTGGACAAACTCTTTCGGAGTATCAGGGTTTCGGACGAGAACTCATCTGTTACATGAGCACTTCAATGTTTGTTAAACTTAGTTGAACTCCGGACTTCTTTTGTGTTCAGTATGCAGCATTCAAAGCGACATCATCAATTTCCAACATGTTCTGACATCATTTGTTGTTTTTCGGTCATTTACCTAATTGTTTAGAGAGCTAGATGACCGTGAAATTGAAAATCACTACAAAATGAATTCTGAAAATGTTGAAACTTGGCATGGTATCATCATTTCACCTGCATAGCATGTGCGAAAGAGTAGAGAGGGTCACGGCAAAAACTGGATGCACTTCGTGTACAAACTGGACAAACTCTTTTGGAGTATCAGGGTTTCGGACGAGAACTCATCTGTTACACGGGCACTTCAATGTTTTTTAAACTTATGTGAACACTGGACTTCTTTTGTGTTCATTATGCAGCATTCAAAGCGACGTCATCAATTTCCAACATGTTCTGACATCATTTGTTGATTTTCGGTCATTTACCTAATTGTTTAGAGAGCTAAATGACCGTGAAATTGAAAATCACAACAAAATGAATTCTGGAAATGTTGAAACTTGGCATGGTATCATCATTTCATCCGCATAGCATGTGCGAAATAGTAGAGAGGGTCACGGCAAAAACTGGACGCACTTCGTGTACAAACTGGACAAACTCTTTCGGAGTATCAGGGTTTCGGACGAGAACTCATCTGTTACATGAGCACTTCAATGTTTTTTAAACTTAGTTGAACTCCGGACTTCTTTTGTGTTCAGTATGCAGCATTCAAAGCGACATCATCAATTTCCAACATGTTCTGACATCATTTGTTGTTTTTCGGTCATTTACCTAATTGTTTAGAGAGCTAGATGACCGTGAAATTGAAAATCACTACAAAATGAATTCTGAAAATGTTGAAACTTGGCATGGTATCATCATTTCACCTGCATAGCATGTGCGAAAGAGTAGAGAGGGTCACGGCAAAAACTGGATGCACTTCGTGTACAAACTGGACAAACTCTTTCGGAGTATCAGGGTTTCGGACGAGAACTCATCTGTTACATGAGCACTTCAATGTTTTTTAAACTTAGTTGAACTCCGGACTTCTTTTGTGTTCAGTATGCAGCATTCAAAGCGACATCATCAATTTCCAACATGTTCTGACATCATTTGTTGTTTTTCGGTCATTTACCTAATTGTTTAGAGAGCTAGATGACCGTGAAATTGAAAATCACTACAAAATGAATTCTGAAAATGTTGAAACTTGGCATGGTATCATCATTTCACCTGCATAGCATGTGCGAAAGAGTAGAGAGGGTCACGGCAAAAACTGGATGCACTTCGTGTACAAACTGGACAAACTCTTTTGGAGTATCAGAGTTTCGGACGAGAACTCATCTGTTACACGGGCACTTCAATGTTTTTTAAACTTATGTGAACACTGGACTTCTTTTGTGTTCATTATGTAGCATTCAAAGCGACGTCATCAATTTCCAACATGTTCTGACATCATTTGTTGATTTTCGGTCATTTACCTAATTGTTTAGAGAGCTAAATGACCGTGAAATTGAAAATCACAACAAAATGAATTCTGGAAATGTTGAAACTTGGCATGGTATCATCATTTCAGCCGCATAGCATGTGCGAAATAGTAGAGAGGGTCACGGCAAAAACTGGACGCACTTCGTGTACAAACTGGACAAACTCTTTCGGAGTATCAGGGTTTCGGACGAGAACTTATCTGTTACATGAGCACTTCAATGTTTTTTAAACTTAGTTGAACTCCGGACTTCTTTTGTGTTCAGTATGCAGCATTCAAAGCGACATCATCAATTTCCAACATGTTCTGACATCATTTGTTGTTTTTCGGTCATTTACCTAATTGTTTAGAGAGCTAGATGACCGTGAAATTGAAAATCACTACAAAATGAATTCTGAAAATGTTGAAACTTGGCATGGTATCATCATTTCACCCGCATAGCATGTGCGAAATAGTAGAGAGGGTCACGGCAAAAACTGGACACACTTCGTGTACAAACTGGACAAACTCTTTCGGAGTATCAGGGTTTCGGACGAGAACTCATCTGTTACACGAGCACTTCAATGTTTTTTAAACTTAGTTGAACTCCGGACTTCTTTTGTGTTCAGTATGCAGCATTCAACGCGACGTCATCAATTTCCAACATGTTCTGACATCATTTGTTGTTTTTCGGTCATTTACCTAATTGTTTAGAGAGCTAGATGACCGTGAAATTGAAAATCACTACAAAATGAATTCTGAAAATGTTGAAACTTGGCATGGTATCATCATTTCACCCGCATAGCATGTGCGAAAGAGTAGAGAGGGTCACGGAAAAAACTGGATGCACTTCGTGTACAAAGTGGACAAACTCTTTCGGAGTATCAGGGTTCTGGACGAGAACTCATCTGTTACACGGGCACTTCAATGTTTTTTAAACTTATTTGAACTCCGGACTTCTTTTGTGTTCATTATGCAGCATTCAAAGCGACGTCATCAATTTCCAACATGTTCTGACATCATTTGTTGTTTTCCGCCATTTACCTAATTGTTTAGAGAGCTAAATGACCGTGAAATTGAAAACCACTACAAAATGAATTCTGAAAATGTTGAAACTTGGCATGGTATCATCATTTCACCCGCATAGCATGTGCAAAAGAGTAGACAGGGTCACGGCAAAAACTGGACGCACTTCGTGTACAAACTGGACAAACTCTTTCGGAGTATCAGGGTTTCGGACGAGAACTCATCTGTTACACGAGCACTTCAATGTTTTTTAAACTTAGTTGAACTCCGGACTTCTTTTATGTTCAGTATGCAGCATTCAAAGCGACGTCATCAATTTCCAACATGTTCTGACATCATTTGTTGTTTTTCGGTCATTTACCTAATTGTTTAGAGAGCTAAATGACCGTGAAATTGAAAATCACTACAAAATGAATTCTGGAAATGTTGAAACTTGGCATGGTATCATCATTTCACCCGCATAGCATGTGCGAAAGAGTAGAGAGGGTCACGGCCAAAACTGGACGCACTTCGTGTACAAAGTGGACAAACTCTTTCGGAGTATCAGGGTTCCGGACGAGAACTCATCTGTTACACGGGCACTTCAATGTTTTTTAAACTTATTTGAACTCCGGACTTCTTTTGTGTTCAGTATGCAACATTCAAAGCGACGTCATCAATTTCCAACATGTTCTGACATCATTTGTTGTTTTCAGTCATTTACCTAATTGTTTAGAGCACTAAATGACCGTGAAATTGAAAATCACAACAAAATGAATTATGAAAATGTTGAAACTTGGCATGGTATCATCATTTCACCCGCATAGCATGTGCGAAAGAGTAGAGAGGGTCACGGCAAAAACTGGACGCACTTCGTGTAAAAACTGGACAAACTCTTTCGGAGTATCAGGGTTTCGGACGAGAACTCATCTGTTACACGGGCACTTCAATGTTTTTGAAACTTATTTGAACTCCGGACTTCTTTTGTGTTCAGTTTGCAGCGCTCAAAGCGACGTCATCAATTTCCAACATGTTCTGACATCATTTGTTGTTTTTCGGTCATTTACCTAATTTTTTAGAGAGCTAAATGACCGTGAAATTGAAAACCACTACAAAATGAATTCTGAAAATGTTGAAACTTGGCATGGTATCATCATTTCACCCGCATAGCATGTGCAAAAGAGTAGAGAGGGTCACGGCAAAAACTGGATGCACTTCGTGTACAAACTGGACAAACTCTTTCGGAATATCAGGGTTTCGGACGAGAACTCATCTGTTACACGGGCACTTCAATGTTCTTTAAACTTATTTGAACTCCGAACTTCTTTTATGTTCAGTACGCAGCATTCAAAGCGACGTCATCAATTTCCAACATGTTCTGACATCATTTGTTGTTTTTCGGTCATTTACCTAATTGTTTAGAGAGCTAAATGACCGTGAAATTGAAAATCACTACAAAATGAATTCTGGAAATGTTGAAACTTGGCATGGTATCATCATTTCACCCGCATAGCATGTGCGAAAGAGTAGAGAGGGTCACGGCAAAAACTGGACGCACTTCGTGTACAAAGTGGACAAACTCTTTCGGAGTATCAGGGTTCCGGACGAGAACTCATCTGTTACACGGGCACTTCAATGTTTTTTAAACTTATGTGAACACTGGACTTCTTTTGTGTTCATTATGCAGCATTCAAAGCGACGTCATCAATTTCCAACATGTTCTGACATCATTTGTTGTTTTCCGCCATTTACCTAATTGTTTAGAGCACTAAATGACCGTGAAATTGAAAATCACTACAAAATGAATTATGGAAATGTTGAAACTTGGCATGGTATCATCATTTCACCCGCATAGCATGTGCAAAAGAGTAGAGACGGTCACGGCAAAAACTGGACGCACTTCGTGTACAAACTGGACAAACTCTTTCGGAGTATCAGGGTTTCGGACGAGAACTCATCTGTTACACGGGCACTTCAATGTTTTTTAAACTTATTTGAACTCCGGACTTCTTTTATGTTCAGTACGCAGCATTCAAAACGACGTCATCAATTTCCAACATGTTCTGACATCATTTGTTGTTTTTCGGTCATTTACCTAATTGTTTAGAGAGCTAAATGACCGTGAAATTGAAAATCACTACAAAATGAATTCTGGAAATGTTGAAACTTGGCATGGTATCATCATTTCACCCGCATAGCATGTGCGAAAGAGTAGAGAGGGTCATGGCAAAAACTGGACGCACTTCATGTACAAAGTGGATAAACTCTTTCGGAGTATCAGGGTTCCGGACGAGAACTCATCTGTTACACGGGCACTTCAATGTTTTTTAAACTTATTTGAACTCCGGACTTCTTTTGTGTTTAGTATGCAACATTCAAAGTGACGTCATCAATTTCCAACATGTTCTGACATCATTTGTTGTTTTCAGTCATTTACCTAATTGTTTAGAGCACTAAATGACCGTGAAATTGAAAATCACTACAAAATGAATTATGAAAATGTTGAAACTTGGCATGGTATCATCATTTCACCCACATAGCATGTGCGAAAGAGTAGAGAGGGTCACGGCAAAAACTGGACGCACTTCGTGTACAAACTGGACAAACTCTTTTGGAGTATCAGGGTTTCGGACGAGAACTCATCTGTTACACGGGCACTTCAATGTTTTTGAAACTTAATTGAACTCCGGACTTCTTTTGTGTTCAGTTTGCAGCATTCAAAGTGACGTCATCAATTTCCAACATGTTCTGACATCATTCGTTGTTTTTCGGTCATTTACCTAATTGTTTAGAGAGCTAAATGACCGTGAAATTGAAAATCACTACAAAATGAATTCTGAAAATGTTGAAACTTGGCATGGTATCATCATTTGACCCGCATAGCATGTGCGAAAGAGTAGAGAGGGTCACGGCAAAAACTGGACGCACTTCGTGTACAAACTGGACAAACTCTTTCGGAGTATCAGGGTTTCAGACGAGAACTCATCCGTTACACGGGAACTTCAATGTTTTTTAAACTTATTTGAACTCCGGACTTCTTTTGTGTTCAGTATGCAACATTCACAGCGACGTCATCAATTTCCAACATGTTCTGACATCATTTGTTGTTTTTCGGTCATTTACCTAATTGTTTAGGGAGCTAAATGACCATGAAATTGAAAATCACAACAAAATGAATTCTTAAAATGTTGAAACTTGGCATGGTATCATCATTTCACCTGCATAGCATGTGCGAAATAGTAGAGAGGGTCACGGCAAAAACTGGAGGCACTTCGTCTACAAAGTGGACAAACTCTTTCGGAGTATCTGGGTTTCGGACGAGAACTCATCTGTTACACGGGCACTTCAATGTTTTTTAAACTTATTTGAACTCCGGACTTCTTTTGTGTTCAGTATGCAGCATTCAAAGTGACGGCATCAATTTCCAACATGTTCTGACATCATTTGTTGTTTACCACCATTTACCTAATTGTTTAGAGAGCTAAATGACCGTGAAATTGAAAATCACTACCAAATGAATTCTGGAAATGTTGAAACTTGGCATGGTATCACCATTTCACCAGCATAGCATGTGCGAAAGAGTAGAGAGGGTCACGGCAAAAACTGGATGCACTTCGTATACAAAGTGGACAAACTCTTTTGGAGTATCAGGGTTTCGGACGAGAACTCATCTGTTACACGGGCACTTCAATGTTTTTTAAACTTATTTGAAATCCGGACTTCTTTTGTGTTCAGTATGAAACATTCAAAGCAACGTCATCAGTTTCCAACATGTTCTGACATCATTTGTTGTTTTCAGTCATTTACCTAATTGTTTAGAGCGCTAAATGACCATGAAATTGAAAATCACTACAAAATGAATTATGAAAATGTTGAAACTTGGCATGGTATCATCATTTCACCCGCATAGCATGTGCGAAATAGTAGAGAGGGTCACGGTAAAAACTGGACACACTTCGTGTACAAACTGGACAAACTCTTTCGGAGTATCAGGGTTTCGGACGAGAACTCATCTGTTACACGAGCACTTCAATGTTTTTTAAACTTAGTTGAACTCCGGACTTCTTTTGTGTTCAGTATGCAGCATTCAAAGCGACATCATCAATTTCCAACATGTTCTGACATCATTTGTTTTTTTCGGTCATTTACCTAATTGTTTAGAGAGCTAGATGACCGTGAAATTGAAAATCACTACAAAATGAATTCTGAAAATGTTGAAACTTGGCATGGTATCATCATTTCACCCACATAGCATGTGCGAAAGAGTAGAGAGGGTCACGGCAAAAACTGGATGCACTTCGTGTACAAACTGGACAAACTCTTTTGGTGTATCAGGGTTTCGGACAAGAACTCATCTGTTACACGAGCACTTCAATGTTTTTTAAACTTATGTGAACACTGGACTTCTTTTGTGTTCATTATGCAGCATTCAAAGCGACGTCATCAATTTCCAACATGTTCTGACATCATTTGTTGTTTTCCGCCATTTACCTAATTGTTTAGAGAGCTAAATGACCGTGAAATTGAAAACCACTACAAAATGAATTCTGAAAGTGTTGAAACTTGGCATGGTATCATCATTTCACCCGCATAGGATGTGCAAAAGAGTAGACAGGGTCACAGCAAAAACTGGACGCACTTCGTGTACAAACTGGACAAACTCTTTCGGAGTATCAGGGTTTCGGACGAGAACTCATCTGTTACACGGGCACTTCAATGTTTTTTAAACTTATTTGAACTCCGGACTTCTTTTATGTTCAGTATGCAGTATTCAAAGCGACGTCATCAATTTCCAACATGTTCTGACATCATTTGTTGTTTTTCGGTCATTTACCTAATTGTTTAGAGAGCTAAATGACCGTGAAATTGAAAATTACTACAAAATGAATTCTGGAAATGCTGAAACTTGGCATGGTATCATCATTTCACCCGCATAGCATGTGCGAAAGAGTACAGAGGGTCACGGCCAAAACTGGACGCACTTCGTGTACAAAGTGGACAAACTCTTTCGGAGTATCAGGGTTCCGGACGAGAACTCATCTGTTACACGGGCACTTCAATGTTTTTTAAACTTATTTGAACTCCGGACTTCTTTTGTGTTCAGTATGCAACATTCAAAGCGACGTCATCAATTTCCAACATGTTCTGACATCATTTGTTGTTTTCAGTCATTTACCTAATTGTTTAGAGCACTGAATGACCGTGAAATTGAAAATCACAACAAAATGAATTATGAAAATGTTGAAACTGGGCATGGTATCATCATTTCACCCGCATAGCATGTGCGAAAGAGTAGAGAGGGTCACGGCAAAAACTGGACGCACTTCGTGTACCAACTGGACAAACTCTTTCGGAGTATCAGGGTTTCGGACGAGAACTCATCTGTTACACGGGCACTTCAATGTTTTTGAAACTTATTTGAACTCCAGACTTCTTTTGTGTTCAGTTTGCAGCACTCAAAGCGACGTCATCAATTTCCAACATGTTCTGACATCATTTGTTGTTTTTCGCTCATTTACCTAATTGTTTAGAGAGCTAAATGACCGTGAAATTGAAAACCACTACAAAATGAATTCTGAAAATGTTGAAACTTGGCATGGTATCATCATTTCACCCGCATAGCATGTGCAAAAGAGTAGAGAGGGTCACGGCAAAAACTGGACGCACTTCGTGTACAAACTGGACAAACTCTTTCGGAATATCAGGGTTTCGGACGAGAACTCATCTGTTACACGGGCACTTCAATGTTTTTTAAACTTATTTGAACTCCGGACTTCTTTTATGTTCAGTACGCAGCATTCAAAGCGACGTCATCAATTTCCAACATGTTCTGACATCATTTCTTGTTTTTCGGTCATTTACCTAATTGTTTAGAGAGCTAAATGACCGTGAAATTGAAAATCACTACAAAATGAATTCTGGAAATGTTGAAACTTGGCATGGTATCATCATTTCACCCGCATAGCATGTGCGAAAGAGTAGAGAGGGTCACGGCAAAAACTGGACGCACTTCGTGTACAAAGTGGACAAACTCTTTCGGAGTATCAGGGTTCCGGACGAGAACTCATCTGTTACACGGGCACTTCAATGTTTTTTAAACTTATTTGAACTCCGGACTTCTTTTGTGTTCAGTATGCAACATTCAAAGCGACGTCATCAATTTCCAACATGTTCTGACATCATTTGTTGTTTTCAGTCATTTACCTAATTGTTTAGAGCACTAAATGACCGTGAAATTGAAAATCACTACAAAATGAATTATGGAAATGTTGAAACTTGGCATGGTATCATCATTTCACCCGCATAGCATGTGCAAAAGAGTAGAGACGGTCACGGCAAAAACTGGACGCACTTCGTGTACAAACTGGACAAACTCTTTCGGAGTATCAGGGTTTCGGACGAGAACTCATCTGTTACACGGGCACTTCAATGTTTTTTAAACTTATTTGAACTCTGGACTTCTTTTATGTTCACTACGCAGCATTCAAAGCGACGTCATCAATTTCCAACATGTTCTGACATCATTTGTTGTTTTTCGGTCATTTACCTAATTGTTTAGAGAGCTAAATGACCGTGAAATTGAAAATCACTACAAAATGAATTCTGGAAATGTTGAAACTTGGCATGGTATCATCATTTCACCCGCATAGCATGTGCGAAAGAGTAGAGAGGGTTACGGCAAAAACTGGACGCACTTCATGTACAAAGTGGATAAACTCTTTCGGAGTATCAGGGTTCCGGACGAGAACTCATCTGTTACACGGGCACTTCAATGTTTTTTAAACTTATTTGAACTCCGGACTTCTTTTGTGTTCAGTATGCAACATTCAAAGTGACGTCATCAATTTCCAACATGTTCTGACATCATTTGTTTTTTTCAGTCATTTACCTAATTGTTTAGAGCACTAAATGACCGTGAAATTGAAAATCACTACAAAATGAATTATGAAAATGTCGAAACTTGGCATGGTATCATCATTTCACCCGCATAGCATGTGCGAAAGA
Source organism: Triticum urartu (assembly GCF_056163025.1). Lineage (NCBI taxonomy): Eukaryota > Viridiplantae > Streptophyta > Magnoliopsida > Poales > Poaceae > Triticum > Triticum urartu. The sequence goes on along the minus strand of NC_141874.1, from coordinate 317,333,032 downwards.
GTAGAGAGGGTCATGGCAAAAACTGGACGCACTTCATGTACAAACTGGACAAACTCTTTCGGAGTATCAGGGTTTCGGACGAGAACTCATCTGTTACACGGGCACTTCAATGTTTTTGAAACTTAATTGAACTCCGGACTTCTTTTGTGTTCAGTTTGCAGCATTCAAAGCGACGTCATCAATTTCCAACATGTTCTGACATCATTCGTTGTTTTTCGGTCATTTACCTAATTGTTTAGAGAGCTAAATGACCGTGAAATTGAAAATCACTACAAAATGAATTCTGAAAATGTTGAAACTTGGCATGGTATCATCATTTGACCCGCATAGCATGTGCGAAAGAGTAGAGAGGGTCACGGCAAAAACTGGACGCACTTCGTGTACAAACTGGACAAACTCTTTCGGAGTATCAGGGTTTCGGACGAGAACTCATCCGTTACACGGGAACTTCAATGTTTTTTAAACTTATTTGAACTCCGGACTTCTTTTGTGTTCAGTATGCAACATTAAAAGCGACGTCATCAATTTCCAACATGTTCTGACATCATTTGTTGTTTTTCGGTCATTTACCTAATTGTTTAGGGAGCTAAATGACCGTGAAATTGAAAATCACAACAAAATGAATTCTTAAAATGTTGAAACTTGGCATGGTATCGTCATTTCACCTGCATAGCATGTGCGAAAGAGTAGAGAGGGTCACGGCAAAAACTGGAGGCACTTCGTGTACAAAGTGGACAAACTCTTTCGGAGTATCTGGGTTTCGGACAAGAACTCATCTGTTACACGGGCACTTCAATGTTTTTTAAACTTATTTGAACTCCGGACTTCTTTTGTGTTCAGTATGCAGCATTCAAAGCGACGGCATCAATTTCCAACATGTTCTGACATCATTTGTTGTTTACCACCATTTACCTAATTGTTTAGAGAGCTAAATGACCGTGAAATTGAAAATCACTACAAAATGAATTGTGGAAATGTTGAAACTTGGCATGGTATCATCATTTCACCCGCATAGCATGTGCGAAAGAGTAGAGAGGGTCACGGCAAAAACTGGATGCACTTCGTGTACAAAGTGGACAAACTCTTTCGGAGTATCAGGGTTTCGGACGAGAACTCATCTGTTACACGGGCACTTCAATGTTTTTTAAACTTATTTGAAATCCGGACTTCTTTTGTGTTCACTATGAAACATTCAAAGCGACGTCATCAGTTTCCAACATGTTCTGACATCATTTGTTGTTTTCAGTCATTTACCTAATTGTTTAGAGTGCTAAATGAACATGAAATTGAAAATCACTACAAAATGAATTATGAAAATGTTGAAACTTGGCATGGTATCATCATTTCACCCGCATAGCATGTGCGAAATAGTAGAGAGGGTCACGGTAAAAACTGGACACACTTCGTGTACAAACTGGACAAAATCTTTCGGAGTGTCAGGGTTTCGGACGAGAACTCATCTGTTACACGAGCACTTCAATGTTTTTTAAACTTAGTTGAACTCCGGACTTCTTTTGTGTTCAGTATGCAGCATTAAAAGCGACATCATCAATTTCCAACATGTTCTGACATCATTTGTTGTTTTTCGGTCATTTACCTAATTGTTTAGAGAGCTAGATGACCGTGAAATTGAAAATCACTACAAAATGAATTCTGAAAATGTTGAAACTTGGCATGGTATCATCATTTCACCCGCATAGCATGTGCGAAAGAGTAGAGAGGGTCACGACAAAAACTGGATGCACTTCGTGTACAATCTGGACAAACTCTTTTGGAGTATCAGGGTTTCGGACAAGAACTCATCTGTTACACGGGCACTTCAATGTTTTTTAAACTTATTTGAACTCTGGACTTCTTTTGTGTTCATTATGCAGCATTCAAAGCGACGTCATCAATTTCCAACATGTTCTGACATCATTTGTTGTTTTCCGCCATTTACCTAATTGTTTAGAGAGCTAAATGACCGTGAAATTGAAAACCACTACAAAATGAATTCTGAAAATGTTGAAACTTGGCATGGTATCATCATTTCACCCGCATAGGATGTGCAAAAGAGTAGAGAGGGTCACGGCAAAAACTGGACGCACTTCGTGTACAAACTGGACAAACTCTTTCGGAGTATCAGGGTTTCGGACGAGAACTCATCTGTTACACGGGCACTTCAATGTTTTTTAAACTTATTTGAACTCCGGACTTCTTTTATGTTTAGTATGCAGCATTCAAAGCGACGTCATCAATTTCCAACATGTTCTGACATCATTTGTTGTTTTTCGGTCATTTACCTAATTGTTTAGAGAGCTAAATAACCGTGAAATTGAAAATCACTACAAAATGAATTCTGGAAATGTTGAAACTTGGCATGGTATCATCATTTCACCCGCATAGCATGTGCGAAAGAGTAGAGAGGGTCACGGCCAAAACTGGACGCACTTCGTGTACAAAGTGGACAAACTCTTTCGGAGTATCAGGGTTTCGGACGAGAACTCATCTGTTACACGAGCACTTCAATGTTTTTTAAACTTATTTGAACTACGGACTTCTTTTGTGTTCAGTATGCAACATTCAAAGCGACGTCATCAATTTCCAACATGTTTTGACATCATTTGTTGTTTTCAGTCATTTACCTAATTGTTTAGAGCACTAAATGACCGTGAAATTGAAAATCACAACAAAATGAATTATGCAAATGTTGAAACTTGGCATGGTATCATCATTTCACCCGCATAGCATGTGCGAAAGAGTAAAGAGGGTCACGGCAAAAACTGGACGCACTTCGTGTATAAACTGGACAAACTCTTTCGGAGTATCAGGGTTTCGGACGAGAACTCATCTGTTACACGGGCACTTCAATGTTTTTTAAACTTATTTGAAATCCGGACTTCTTTTGTGTTCAGTATGAAACATTCAAAGCGACGTCATCAGTTTCCAACATGTTCTGACATCATTTGTTGTTTTCAGTCATTTACCTAATTGTTTGGAGTGCTAAATGAACATGAAATTGAAAATCACTACAAAATGAATTATGAAAATGTTGAAACTTGGCATGGTATCATCATTTCACCCGCATAGCATGTGCGAAATAGTAGAGAGGGTCACGGTAAAAACTGGACACACTTCGTGTACAAACTGGACAAACTCTTTCGGAGTGTCAGGGTTTCGGACGAGAACTCATCTGTTACACGAGCACTTCAATGTTTTTTAAACTTAGTTGAACTCCGGACTTCTTTTGTGTTCAGTATGCAGCATTCAAAGCGACATCATCAATTTCCAACATGTTTTGACATCATTTGTTGTTTTTCGGTCATTTACCTAATTGTTTAGAGAGCTAGATGACCGTGAAATTGAAAATCACTACAAAATGAATTCTGAAAATGTTGAAACTTGGCATGGTATCATCATTTCACCCGCATAGCATGTGCGAAAGAGTAGAGAGGGTCACGGCAAAAACTGGATGCACTTCGTGTACAAACTGGACAAACTCTTTTGGAGTATCAGGGTTTCGGACAAGAACTCATCTGTTACACGGGCACTTCAATGTTTTTTAAACTTATTTGAACTCTGGACTTCTTTTGTGTTTAGTATGCAGCATTCAAAGCGACGTCATCAATTTCCAACATGTTCTGACATCATTTGTTGTTTTCCGCCATTTACCTAATTGTTTAGAGAGCTAAATGACCGTGAAATTGAAAACCACTACAAAATGAATTCTGAAAATGTTGAAACTTGGCATGGTATCATCATTTCACCCGCATAGGATGTGCAAAAGAGTAGAGAGGGTCACGGCAAAAACTGGACGCACTTCGTGTACAAACTGGACAAACTCTTTCGGAGTATCAGGGTTTCGGACGAGAACTCATCTGTTACACGGGCACTTCAATGTTTTTTAAACTTATTTGAACTCCGGACTTCTTTTATGTTCAGTATGCAGCATTCAAAGCGACGTCATCAATTTCCAACATGTTCTGACATCATTTGTTGTTTTTCGGTCATTTACCTAATTGTTTAGAGAGCTAAATGACCGTGAAATTGAAAATCACTACAAAATGAATTCTGAAATGTTGAAACTTGGCATGGTATCATCATTTCACCCGCATAGCATGTGCGAAAGAGTAGAGAGGGTCACGGCCAAAACTGGACGCACTTCGTGTACAAAGTGGACAAACTCTTTCGGTGTATCAGGGTTTCGGACGAGAACTCATCTGTTACACGAGCACTTCAATGTTTTTTAAACTTATTTGAACTACGGACTTCTTTTGTGTTCAGTATGCAACATTCAAAGCGACGTCATCAATTTCCAACATGTTTTGACATCATTTGTTGTTTTCAGTCATTTACCTAATTGTTTAGAGCACTAAATGACCGTGAAATTGAAAATCACAACAAAATGAATTATGAAAATGTTGAAACTTGGCATGGTATCATCATTTCACCCGCATAGCATGTGCGAAAGAGTAAAGAGGGTCACGGCAAAAACTAGACGCACTTCGTGTACAAACTGGACAAACTCTTTCGGAGTATCAGGGTTTCGGACGAGAACTCATCTGTTACACGGGCACTTCAATGTTTTTGAAACTTATTTGAACTCCGGACTTCTTTTGTGTTCAGTTTGCAGCACTCAAAGCGACGTCATCAATTTCCAACATGTTCTGACGTCATTTGTTGTTTTTTGGTCATTTACCTAATTGTTTAGAGAGCTAAATGACCGTGAAATTGAAAACCACTACAAAATGAATTCTGAAAATGTTGACACTTGGCATGGTATCATCATTTCACCCACATAGCATGTGCAAAAGAGTAGAGAGGGTCACGGCAAAAACTGGACGCACTTCGTGTACAAACTGGACAAACTCTTTCGGAGTATCAGGGTTTCGGACGAGAACTCATCTGTTACACGGGCACTTCAATGTTTTTTAAACTTATTTGAACTCCGGACTTCTTTTATGTTCAGTATGCAGCATTCAAAGCGACGTCATCAATTTCCAACGTGTTCTGACATCATTTGTTGTTTTTCGGTCATTTACCTAATTGTTTAGAGAGCTAAATGACCGTGAAATTGAAAATCACTACAAAATGAATTCTGGATATGTTGAAACTTGGCATGGTATCATCTTTTCACCCGCATAGCATGTGCGAAAGAGTAGAGAGAGTCACAGCAAAAATTGGACGCACTTCGTGTACAAAGTGGACAAACTCTTTCGGAGTATCAGGGTTTCGGACGAGAACTCATCTGTTACACGGGCACTTCAATGTTTTTTAAACTTATTTGAACTCCGGACTTCTTTTGTGTTCAGTATGCAACATTGAAAGCGACATCATCAATTTCCAACATGTTCTGACATCATTTGTTGTTTTCAGTCATTTACCTAATTGTTTAGTGCACTAAATGACCGTGAAATTGAAAATCACTACAAAATGAATTATGAAAATGTTGAAACTTGGCATGGTATCATCATTTCACCCGCATAGCATGTGCGAAAGAGTAGAGAGGGTCACCGCAAAAACTGGACGCACTTCGTGTACAAACTGGACAAACTCTTTCGGAGTATCAGGGTTTCGGACGAGAACTCATCTGTTACACGGGCACTTCAATGTTTTTGAAACTTATTTGAACTCCGGACTTCTTTTGTGTTCAGTTTGCAGCATTCAAAGCGACGTCATCAATTTCCAACATGTTCTGACATCATTTGTTGTTTTTCGGTCATTTACCTAATTGTTTAGAGAGCTAAATGACCGTGAAATTGAAAATCACTACAAAATGAATTCTGAAAATGTTGAAACTTGGCATGGTATCATCATTTGACCCGCATAGCATGTGCGAAAGAGTAGAGAGGGTCACGGCAAAAACTGGACGCACTTCGTGTACAAACTGGACAAACTCTTTCGGAGTATCAGGGTTTCGGACGAGAACTCATCCGTTACATGGGAACTTCAATGTTTTTTAAACTTATTTGAACTCCGGACTTCTTTTGTGTTCAGTATGCAACATTCAAAGCGACGTCATCAATTTCCAACATGTTCTGACATCATTTGTTGTTTTTCGGTCATTTACCTAATTGTTTAGGGAGCTAAATGACCGTGAAATTGAAAATCACAACAAAATGAATTCTTAAAATGTTGAAACTTGGCATGGTATCATCATTTTACCCACATAGCATGTGCGAAAGAGTAGAGAGGGTCACGGCAAAAACTGGATGCACTTCGTGTACAAAGTGGACAAACTCTTTCGGAGTATCAGGGTTTCGGACGAGAACTCATCTGTTACACGGGCACTTCAATGTTTTTTAAACTTATTTGAACTCCGGACTTCTTTTGTGTTCAGTATGCAACATTCAAAGTGACGTCATCAATTTCCAACATGTTCTGACATCATTTGTTGTTTTCAGTCATTTACCTAATTGTTTAGAGCGCTAAATGACCGTGAAATTGAAAATCACTACAAAATGAATTATGAAAATGTTGAAACTTGGCATGGTATCATCATTTCACCCGCATAGCATGTGCGAAATAGTAGAGAGGGTCACGGCAAAAACTGGACACACTTCATGTACAAACTGGACAAACTCTTTCGGAGTATCAGGGTTACGGACGAGAACTCATCTGTTACACGAGCACTTCAATGTTTTTTAAACTTAGTTGAACTCCGGAATTCTTTTCTGTTCAGTATGCAGCATTCAAAGCGACATCATCAATTTCCAACATGTTCTGACATCATTTGTTGTTTTTCGGTCATTTACCTAATTGTTTAGAGAGCTAGATGACCGTGAAATTGAAAATCACTACAAAATGAATTCTGAAAATGTTGAAACATGGCATAGTATCATCATTTCACCCGCATAGCATGTGCGAAAGAGTAGAGAGGGTCACGGCAAAAACTTGACGCACTTCGTGTACAAACTGGACAAACTCTTTCGGAGTATCAGGGTTTCGGACGAGAACTCATCTATTACACGGGCCCTTCAATGTTTTTTAAACTTATTTGAACTCTGGACTTCTTTTGTGTTCAGTATGCAGCATTCAAAGCGACGTCATCAATTTCCAACATGTTCTGACATCACTTGTTGTTTTTCGGTCATTTACCTAATTGTTTAGAGCGCTAAATGACCGTGAAATTGAAAATCACTACAAAATGAATTCTGAAAATGTTGAAACATGGCATGGTATCATCATTTCACCCGCATAGCATGTGCGAAAGAGTAAAGAGGGTCACGGCATAAAATGGACGCACTTCGTGTACAAACTGGACAAACTCTTTCGGAGTATCAGGGTTTCGGACGAGAACACATCTGTTAGACGGGCACTTCAATGTTTTTTAAACTTATTTGAACTCCGGACTTCTTTTGTGTTCACTATGCAGCATTCAAAGCGACGACATCAATTTCCAACATGTTCTGACATCACTTGTTGTTTTTCGGTCATTTACCTAATTGTTTAGAGCGCTAAATGACCGTGAAATTGAAAATCACTACAAAATGAATTCTGGAAAGGTTGAAACTTGGCATGGTATCATCATTTCACCCGCATAGCATGTGCGAAAGAGTACAGAGGGTCACGGCAAAAACTGGACGCACTTCGTGTACAAAGTGGACAAACTCTTTCGGAGTATCAGGGTTTCGGACGAGAACTCATCTGTTACACGGGCACTTCAATGTTTTTTAAACTTATTTGCACTCCGGACTTCTTTTGTGTTCAGTATGCAGCATTCAAAGCAACATCATCAATTTCCAACATGTTCTGACATCATTTGTTGTTTTTCGGTCATTTACCTAATTGTTTAGAGAGCTAAATGACCGTGAAATTGAAAATCACTACAAAATGAATTCTGGAAATGTTGAAACTTGGCATGGTATCATCATTTCACCCGCATAGCATGTGCGAAAGAGTACAGAGGGTCACGGCAAAAACTGGACGCACTTCGTGTACAAAGTGGACAAACTCTTTCGGAGTATCAGGGTTTCGGACGAGAACTCATCTGTTACACGGGCACTTCAATGTTTTTTAAACTTATTTGCACTCCGGACTTCTTTTGTGTTCAGTATGCAGCATTCAGAGCAACATCATCAATTTCCAACAGGTTCTGACATCATTTGTTGTTTTTCGGTCATTTACCTAATTGTTTAGAGAGCTAAATGACCGTGAAATTCAAAATCACTACAAAATGAATTCTGAAAATGTTTAAACTTGGCATGGTATCATCATTTCACCCGCATAGCATGTGTGAAAGAGTAGAGAGGGTCACGGCAAAAACTGGACGCACTTCGTGTACAAAGTGGACAAACTCTTTCGGAGTATCAGGGTTTCCGACGAGAACTCATCTGTTACACGGGCACTTCAATGTTTTTTAAACTTATTTGAACTCCGGACTTCTTTTGTGTTCAGTATGCAACATTCAAAGTGACGTCATCAATTTCCAACATGTTCTGACATCATTTGTTGTTTTCAGTCATTTACCTAATTGTTTAGTGCGCTAAATGACCGTGAAATTGAAAATCACTACAAAATAAATTATGAAAATGTTGAAACTTGGCATGGTATCATCATTTCACCCGCATAGCATGTGCGAAATAGTAGAGAGGGTCACGGCAAAAACTGGACACACTTCATGTACAAACTGGACAAACTCTTTCGGAGTATCAGGGTTACGGACGAGAACTCATCTGTTACACGTGCACTTCAATGTTTTTTAAACTTAGTTGAACTCCGGAATTCTTTTCTGTTCAGTATGCAGCATTCAAAGCGACATCATCAATTTCCAACATGTTCTGACATCATTTGTTGTTTTTCGGTCATTTACCTAATTGTTTAGAGAGCTAGATGACCGTGAAATTGAAAATCACTACAAAATGAATTCTGAAAATGTTGAAACATGGCATAGTATCATCATTTCACCCGCATAGCATGTGCGAAAGAGTAGAGAGGGTCACGGCAAAAACTGGACGCACTTCGTGTACAAACTGGACAAACTCTTTCGGAGTATCAGGGTTTCGGACGAGAACTCATCTATTACACGGGCCCTTCAATGTTTTTTAAACTTATTTGAACTCTGGACTTCTTTTGTGTCAGTATGCAGCATTCAAAGCGACGTCATCAATTTCCAACATGTTCTGACATCACTTGTTGTTTTTCGGTCATTTACCTAATTGTTTAGAGCGCTAAATGACCCTGAAATTGAAAATCACTACAAAATGAATTCTGAAAATGTTGAAACATGGCATGGTATCTTCATTTCACCCGCATAGCATGTGCGAAAGAGTAAAGAGGGTCATGGCATAAAATGGACGCACTTCGTGTACAAACTGGACAAACTCTTTCGGAGTATCAGGGTTTCGGACGAGAACTCATCTGTTACACGGGCACTTCAATGTTTTTTAAACTTATTTGAACTCCGGACTTCTTTTGTGTTCAGTATGCAGCATTCAAAGCGACGTCATCAATTTCCAACATGTTCTGACATCATTTGTTGTTTTTCGGTCATTTACCTAATTGTTTAGAGAGCTAAATGACCGTGAAATTGAAAATCACTACAAAATGAATTCTGGAAATGTTGAAACTTGGCATGGTATCATCATTTCACCCGCATAGCATGTGCGAAAGAGTAGAGAGGGTCACGGCAAAAACTGGACGCACTTCATGTACAAAGTGGACAAACTCTTTCGGAGTTTCAGGGTTTCGGACGAGAACTCATCTGTTACACGGGCACTTCAATGTTTTTTAAACTTATTTGCACTCCGGACTTCTTTTGTGTTCAGTATGCAACATTCAAAGCGACGGCATCAATTTCCAACATGTTCTGACATCATTTGTTGTTTTCCGCCATTTACCTAATTGTTTAGAGAGCTAAATGACCGTGAAATTGAAAATCACTACAAAATGAATTCGGGAAATGTTGAAACTTGGCATGGTATCAACATTTCACCCGCATAGCATGTGCGAAAGAGTAGAGAGGGTCACGGCAAAAACTGGACGCACTTCGTGTACAAACTGGACAAACTCTTTCGGAGTATCAGGGTTTCGGACGAGAACTCATCTGTTACACGGGCACTTCAATGTTTTTTAAACTTATTTGAACTCCGGACTTCTTTTGTGTTCAGTATGCAACATTTAAAGCGACGTCATCAATTTCCAACATGTTCTGACATCATTTGTTGTTTTCAGTCATTTACCTAATTGTTTAGAGCGCTAAATGACCGTGAAATTGAAAATCACTACAAAATGAATTATGAAAATGTTGAAACTTGGCATGGTATCATCATTTCACCCGCATAGCATGTGCGAAATAGTAGAGAGGGTCACGGCAAAAACTGGACACATTTCGTGTACAAACTGGACAAACTCTTTCGGAGTATCAGGGTTTCGGACAAGAACCCATCTGTTACACGAGCACTTCAATGTTTTTTAAACTTAGTTGAACTCCGGAATTCTTTTGTGTTCAGTATGCAGCATTCAAAGCGACGTCATCAATTTCCAACATGTTCTGACATCATTTGTTGTTTTTCGGTCATTTACCTAATTGTTTAGAGAGCTAGATGACAGTGAAATTGAAAATCACTACAAAATGAATTCTGAAAATGTGGAAACATGGCATGGTATCATCATTTCACCTGCATAGCATGTGCGAAAGAGTAGAGAGGGTCACGGCAAAAACTGGACGCACTTCGTGTACAAACTGGACAAACTCTTTCGGAGTATCAGGGTTTCGGACGAGAACTCATCTATTACACGGGCCCTTCAATGTTTTTTAAACTTATTTGAACTCCGGACTTCTTTTGTGTTCAGTATGCAGCATTCAAAGCGACGTCATCAATTTCCAACATGTTCTGACATCACTTGTTGTTTTTCGGTCATTTACCTAATTGTTTATAGCGCTAAATGACCGTGAAATTGAAAATCACTACAAAATGAATTCTGAAAATGTTGAAACATGGCATGGTATCATCATTTCACCCGCATAGCATGTGCGAAAGAGTAAAGAGGGTCAAGGCATAAACTGGACGCACTTCGTGTACAAACTGGACAAACTCTTTCGGAGTATCAGGGTTTCGGACGAGAACTCATCTGTTACACGGGCACTTCAATGTTTTTTAAACTTATTTGAACTCCGGAATTCTTTTCTGTTCAGTATGCAGCATTCAAAGCGACATCATCAATTTCCAACATGTTCTGACATCATTTGTTGTTTTTCGGTCATTTACCTAATTGTTTAGAGAGCTAGATGACCGTGAAATTGAAAATCACTACAAAATGAATTCTGAAAATGTTGAAACATGGCATAGTATCATCATTTCACCCGCATAGCATGTGCGAAAGAGTAGAGAGGGTCACGGCAAAAACTGGACGCACTTCGTGTACAAACTGGACAAACTCTTTCGGAGTATCAGGGTTTCGGACGAGAACTCATCTATTACACGGGCCCTTCAATGTTTTTTAAACTTATTTGAACTCTGGACTTCTTTTGTGTCAGTATGCAGCATTCAAAGCGACGTCATCAATTTCCAACATGTTCTGACATCACTTGTTGTTTTTCGGTCATTTACCTAATTGTTTAGAGCGCTAAATGACCCTGAAATTGAAAATCACTACAAAATGAATTCTGAAAATGTTGAAACATGGCATGGTATCTTCATTTCACCCGCATAGCATGTGCGAAAGAGTAAAGAGGGTCATGGCATAAAATGGACGCACTTCGTGTACAAACTGGACAAACTCTTTCGGAGTATCAGGGTTTCGGACGAGAACTCATCTGTTACACGGGCACTTCAATGTTTTTTAAACTTATTTGAACTCCGGACTTCTTTTGTGTTCAGTATGCAGCATTCAAAGCGACGTCATCAATTTCCAACATGTTCTGACATCATTTGTTGTTTTTCGGTCATTTACCTAATTGTTTAGAGAGCTAAATGACCGTGAAATTGAAAATCACTACAAAATGAATTCTGGAAATGTTGAAACTTGGCATGGTATCATCATTTCACCCGCATAGCATGTGCGAAAGAGTAGAGAGGGTCACGGCAAAAACTGGACGCACTTCATGTACAAAGTGGACAAACTCTTTCGGAGTTTCAGGGTTTCGGACGAGAACTCATCTGTTACACGGGCACTTCAATGTTTTTTAAACTTATTTGCACTCCGGACTTCTTTTGTGTTCAGTATGCAACATTCAAAGCGACGGCATCAATTTCCAACATGTTCTGACATCATTTGTTGTTTTCCGCCATTTACCTAATTGTTTAGAGAGCTAAATGACCGTGAAATTGAAAATCACTACAAAATGAATTCGGGAAATGTTGAAACTTGGCATGGTATCATCATTTCACCCGCATAGCATGTGCGAAAGAGTAGAGAGGGTCACGGCAAAAACTGGACGCACTTCGTGTACAAACTGGACAAACTCTTTCGGAGTATCAGGGTTTCGGACGAGAACTCATCTGTTACACGGGCACTTCAATGTTTTTTAAACTTATTTGAACTCCGGACTTCTTTTGTGTTCAGTATGCAACATTTAAAGCGACGTCATCAATTTCCAACATGTTCTGACATCATTTGTTGTTTTCAGTCATTTACCTAATTGTTTAGAGCGCTAAATGACCGTGAAATTGAAAATCACTACAAAATGAATTATGAAAATGTTGAAACTTGGCATGGTATCATCATTTCACCCGCATAGCATGTGCGAAATAGTAGAGAGGGTCACGGCAAAAACTGGACACATTTCGTGTACAAACTGGACAAACTCTTTCGGAGTATCAGGGTTTCGGACAAGAACCCATCTGTTACACGAGCACTTCAATGTTTTTTAAACTTAGTTGAACTCCGGAATTCTTTTGTGTTCAGTATGCAGCATTCAAAGCGACGTCATCAATTTCCAACATGTTCTGACATCATTTGTTGTTTTTCGGTCATTTACCTAATTGTTTAGAGAGCTAGATGACAGTGAAATTGAAAATCACTACAAAATGAATTCTGAAAATGTGGAAACATGGCATGGTATCATCATTTCACCTGCATAGCATGTGCGAAAGAGTAGAGAGGGTCACGGCAAAAACTGGACGCACTTCGTGTACAAACTGGACAAACTCTTTCGGAGTATCAGGGTTTCGGACGAGAACTCATCTATTACACGGGCCCTTCAATGTTTTTTAAACTTATTTGAACTCCGGACTTCTTTTGTGTTCAGTATGCAGCATTCAAAGCGACGTCATCAATTTCCAACATGTTCTGACATCACTTGTTGTTTTTCGGTCATTTACCTAATTGTTTATAGCGCTAAATGACCGTGAAATTGAAAATCACTACAAAATGAATTCTGAAAATGTTGAAACATGGCATGGTATCATCATTTCACCCGCATAGCATGTGCGAAAGAGTAAAGAGGGTCAAGGCATAAACTGGACGCACTTCGTGTACAAACTGGACAAACTCTTTCGGAGTATCAGGGTTTCGGACGAGAACTCATCTGTTACACGGGCACTTCAATGTTTCTTAAACTTATTTGAACTCCGGACTTCTTTTGTGTTCAGTATGCAGCATTCAAAGCGACGTCATCAATTTCCAACATGTTCTGACATCATTTGTTGTTTTTCGGTCATTTACCTAATTGTTTAGAGAGCTAAATGACCGTGAAATTGAAAATCACTACAAAATGAATTCTGGAAATGTTGAAACTTGGCATGGTATCATCATTTCACGCGCATAGCATGTGCGAAAGAGTAGAGAGGGTCACGGCAAAAACTGGACGCACTTCGTGTACAAAGTGGACAAACTCTTTCGGAGTATCAGGGTTTCGGACGAGAACTCATCTGTTACACGGGCACTTCAATGTTTTTTAAACTTATTTGCACTCCGGACTTCTTTTGTGTTCAGTATGCAACATTCAAAGCGACGTCATCAATTTCCAACATGTTCTGACATCATTTGTTGTTTTCAGTCATTTACCTAATTGTTTAGAGCGCTAAATGACCGTGAAATTGAAAATCACTACAAAATGAATTATGAAAATGTTGAAACTTGGCATGGTATCATCATTTCACCCGCATAGCATGTGCGAAATAGTAGAGAGGGTCACGGCAAAAACTGGACGCACTTCGTGTGCAAACTGGACAAACTCTTTCGGAGTATCAGGGTTTCGGACGAGAACTCATCTGTTACACGAGCACTTCAATGTTTTTTAAACTTAGTTGAGTTCCGGACTTCTTTTGTGTTCAGTATGTAGCATTCAAAGCGACATCATCAACTTCCAACATGTTCTGACATCATTTGATGTTTTTCGGTCATTTACCTAAGTGTTTAGAGAGCTAGATGACCGTGAAATTGAAAATCACTACAAAATGAATTCTGAAAATGTTGAAACTTGGCACGGTATCATCATTTCACCCGCATAGCATGTGCGAAAGAGAAGAGAGGGTCACGGCAAAAACTGGATGCACTTCGTGTACAAACTAGACAAACTCTTTTGGAGTATCAGGGTTTCGGACAAGAACTCATCTGTTACACGGGCACTTCAATGTTTTTTAAATTTATGTGAACACTGGACTTCTTTTGTGTTCATTATGCAGCATTCAAAGCGACGTCATCAATTTCCAACATGTTCAGACATCATTTGTTGTTTTCCGCCATTTACCTAATTGTTTAGAGAGCTAAATGACCGTGAAATTGAAAACCACTACAAAATGAATTCTGAAAATTTTGGAACTTGGCATGGTATCATCATTTCACCCGCATAGCATGTGCGAAAGAGTAGAGAGGGTCACAGCAAAAACTGGACGCACTTCGTGTACAAAGTGGACAAACTCTTTCGGAGTATCAGGGTTTCGGACGAGAACTCATCTGTTACACGGGCACTTCAATGTTTTTTAAACTTATTTGAACTCCGGACTTCTTTTGTGTTCAGTATGCAACATTCAAAGCGACGTCATCAGTTTCCAATATGTTCTGACATCATTTGTTGTTTTCAGTCATTTACCTAATTGTTTAGAGCGCTAAATGACCGTGAAATTGAAAATCACTACAAAATGAATTATGAAAATGTTGAAACTTGGCATGGTATCATCATTTCACCCGCATAGCATGTGCGAAATAGTAGAGAGGGTCACGGCAAAAACTGGACGCACTTCGTGTACAAACTGGAAAAACTCTTTCGAAGTATCAGGGTTTCGGACGAGAACTCATCTTTTACACGAGCACTTCAATGTTTTTTAAACTTAGTTGAACTCCATACTTCTTTTGTGTTCAGTATGCAGCATTCAAAGCGACGTCATCAATTTCCAACATGTTCTGACATCATTTGTTGTTTTTCGGTCATTTACCTAATTGTTTAGAGAGCTAGATGACCGTGAAATTGAAAATCACTACAAACTGAATTCTGAAAATGTTGAAACTTGGCATGGTATCATCATTTCACCCGCATAGCATGTGCGAAAGAGTAGAGAGGGTCACGGCAAAAACTGGACGCACTTCGTGTACAAACTGGACAAACTCTTTTGGAGTATCAGGGTTTTGGACAAGAACTCATCTGTTACACGGGAACTTCAATGTTTTTTAAACTTATTTGAACTCCGGACTTCTTTTGTGTTCAGTATGCAGCATTGAAAGCGATGTCTACAATTCCCAACATGTTCTGACATCATTTGTTGTTTTCCGCCATTTACCTAATTGTTTAGAGAGCTAAATGACCGTGAAATTGAAAACCACTACAAAATGAATTCTGAAAATGTTGAAACTTGGCATGGTATCATCATTTCACCCGCATAGCATGTGCGAAAGAGTAGAGAGGGTCACGGTAAAAACTGGACGCACTTCGTGTACAAACTGGACAAACTCTTTCGGAGTATCAGGGTTTCGGACGAGAACTCATCTGTTACACGGGAACTTCAATGTTTTTTAAACTTATTTGAACTCCGGACTTCTTTTGTGTTCAGTATGCAGCATTGAAAGCGATGTCTACAATTCCCAACATGTTCTGACATCATTTGTTGTTTTTCGGTCATTTACCTAATTGTTTAGAGAGCTAAATGACCGTGAAATTGAAAATCACTACAAAATTAATTCTGGAAATGTTGAAACTTGGCATGGTATCATCATTTCACCCGCATAGCATGTGCGAAAGAGTAGAGAGGGTCACGGCAAAAACTGGACGCACTTCGTGTACATACTTGACAAACTCTTTCGGAGTATCAGGGTTTCGGACGAGAACTCATCCGTTACACGGGAACTTCAATGTTTTTTAAACTTATTTGAACTCCGGACTTCTTTTGTGTTCAGTATGCAGCGTTGAAAGCGATGTCTACAATTCCCAACATGTTCTGACATCATTTATTGTTTTTCGGTCATTTACCTAATTGTTTAGAGAGCTAAATGACTGAAATTGAAAATCAGTACAAAATGAATTCTGAAAATGTTGAAACTTGGCATGGTATCATCATTTCACCCATATAGCATGTGCGAAAGAGTAGAGAGGGTCACGGCAAAAACTGGACGCACTTCGTGTACAAACTGGACAAACTCTTTCGTAGTATCAGGGTTTCGGACGAGAACTCATCTGTTACACAGGCACTTCAATGTTTTTTAAACTTATTTGTACTTCGGACTTTTTTTGTGTCCAGTATGCAGCATTCAAAGCGATGTCATCAATTTCCAACATGTTCTGACATCATTTGTTGTTTTTCGGTCATTTACCTAATTGTTTAGAGAGCTAAATGACCGTGAAATTGAAAAAAAACTACAAAATGAATTCTGAAAATGTTGAAACTTGGCATCGTGTCATCATTTCACCCGCATAGCATGTGCGAAAGAGTATAGAGGGTCACAGCAAAAACTGGAGGCACTTCGGGTACAAACTGGACAAACTCTTTCGGAGTATTAGGGTTTCGGACGAGAACTCATCTGTTACACGAGCACTTCAATGTTTTTTAAACTTAGTTGAACTCCGGACTTCTTTTGTGTTCAGTATGCAGCATTCAAACCGACGTCATCAATTTCCAACATGTTCTGACATCATTTGTTGTTTTTCGGTCATTTACCTAATTGTTTAGAGAGCTAAATGACCGTGAAATTGAAAATCACTACAAAATGAATTCTGGAAATGTTGAAACTTGGCATGGTATCATCATTTCACCCGCATAGCATGTGCGAAAGAGTAGAGAGGGTCACGGCAAAAACTGGACGCACTTCGTGTACAAAGTGGACAAACTCTTTCGGAGTATCAGGGTTTCGGACAAGAACTCATCTGTTACACGGGCACTTCAATGTTTTTTAAACTTATTTGAACTCCGGACTTCTTTTGTGTTCAGTATGCAACATTCAAAGCGACATCATCAATTTCCAACATGTTCTGACATCATTTGTTGTTTTCAGTCATTTACCTAATTGTTTAGAGCACTAAATGACCGTGAAATTGAAAATCACTACAAAATGAATTCTGAAAATGTTGAAACTTGGCATGGTATCATCATTTGACCCGCATAGCATGTGCGAAAGAGTAGAGAGGGTCACGGCAAAAACTGGACGCACTTCGTGTACATACTTGACAAACTCTTTCGGAGTATCAGGGTTTCGGACGAGAACTCATCCGTTACACGGGAACTTCAATGTTTTTTAAACTTATTTGAACTCCGGACTTCTTTTGTGTTCAGTATGCAGCGTTGAAAGCGATGTCTTCAATTCCCAACATGTTCTGACATCATTTGTTGTTTTTCGGTCATTTACCTAATTGTTTAGAGAGCTAAATGACTGAAATTGAAAATCAGTACAAAATGAATTCTTAAAATGTTGAAACTTGGCATGGTATCATCATTTCACCCGTATAGCATGTGCGAAAGAGTAGAGAGGGTCACGGCAAAAACTGGACGCACTTCGTGTACAAACTGGACAAACTCTTTCGGAGTATCAGGGTTTCGGACGAGAACTCATCTGTTACACAGGCACTTCAATCTTTTTTAAACTTATTTGTACTTCGGACTTTTTTTGTGTTCAGTATGCAGCATTCAAAGCGATGTCATCAATTTCCAACATGTTCTGACATCATTTGTTGTTTTTCGGTCATTTACCTAATTGTTTAGAGAGCTAAATGACCGTGAAATTGAAAAAAAACTACAAAATGAATTCTGAAAATGTTGAAACTTGGCAACGTATCATCATTTCACCCGCATAGCATGTGCGAAATTGTAGAGAGGGTCACAGCAAAAACTGGAGGCACTTCGGGTACAAACTGGACAAACTCTTTCGGAGTATCAGGGTTTCGGACGAGAACTCATCTGTTACACGAGCACTTCAATGTTTTTTAAACTTAGTTGAACTCCGGACTTCTTTTGTGTTCAGTATGCAGCATTCAAACCGACGTCATCAATTTCCAACATGTTCTGACATCATTTGTTGTTTTTCGGTCATTTACCTAATTGTTTAGAGAGCTAAATGACCGTGAAATTGAAAACCACTACAAAATGAATTCTGGAAATGTTGAAACTTGGCATGGTATCATCATTTCACCCGCATAGCATGTGCGAAAGAGTAGAGAGGGTCACGGCAAAAACTAGACACACTTCGTGTACAAACTGGACAAACTCTTTCGGAGTATCAGGGTTTCAGACGAGAACTCATCTGTTACACGGGCACTTCAATGTTTTTTAAATTTATTTGAACTCCGGACTTCTTTTGTGTTCAGTATGCGGCATTCAAAGCGACGTCATCAATTTCCAACATGTTCTGACATCATTTGTTGTTTTTCGGTCATTTACCTAATTGTTTAGAGAGCTAAATGACCGTGAAATTGAAAACCACTACAAAATGAATTCTGGAAATGTTGAAACTTGGCATGGTATCATCATTTCACCCGCATAGCATGTGCGAAAGAGTAGAGAGGGTCACAGCAAAAACTGGACGCACTTCGTGTACAAACTGGACAAACTCTTTCGGAGTATAAGGGTTTCGGACGAGAACTCATCTGTTACACGGGCACTTCAATGTTTTTTAAACTTATTTGAACTCCGGACTTCTTTTGTGTTCAGTATGCGGCATTCAAAGCGACGTCATCAATTTCCAACATGTTCTGACATCATTTGTTGTTTTCAGTCATTTACCTAATTGTTTAGAGAGCTAAATGACCGTGAAATTGAAAATCACTACAAAATGAATTTTGGAAATGTTGAAACTTGGCATGGTATCATCATTTCACCCGCATAGCATGTGCGAAAGAGTAGAGAGGGTCACGGCAAAAACTGGACGCACTTCGTGTACAAACTGGACAAACTCTTTCGGAGTATCAGGGTTTCGGACGAGAACTCATCTGTTACACGGGCACTTCAATGTTTTTTAAACTTATTTGAACTCCAGACTTCTTTTGTGTTCAGTATGCAGCATTCAAAGCGATGTCATCAATTTCCAACATGTTCTGACATCATTTGTTGTTTTTTGGTCATTTACCTAATTGTTTAGAGAGCTAAATAACCGTGAAATTGAAAATCACTACAAAATGAATTCTGAAAATGTTGAAACATGGCATGGTATCATCATTTCACCCGCATAGCATGTGCGAAAGAGTAGAGAGGGTCACGGCAAAACTGGACGCACTTCGTGTACAAACTGGACAAACTCTTTCGGAGTATCAGGGTTTCGGACGAGAACTCATCTGTTACACGGGTACTTCAATGTTTTTTAAACTTATTTGAACTTCGGACTTCTTTTGTGTTCAGTATGCAGCATTCAAAGCGACGTCATCAATTTCCAACATGTTCTGACATCACTTGTTGTTTTTCGAACATTTACCTAATTGTTTAGAGCGCTAAATGACCGTGAAATTGAAAATCACTACAAAATGAATTCTGGAAATACTGAAACTTGGCATGGCATCATCATTTCACCCGCATAGCATGTGCGAAAGAGTAGAGAGGGTCACGGCAAAAACTGGACGCACTTCGTGTACAAACTGGACAAACTCTTTCAGAGTATCAGGGTTTCGGACGAGAACTCATCTGTTACACGGGCACTTCAATGTTTTTTAAACTTATTTGAACTCCGGACTTCTTTTGTGTTCAGTATGCGGCATTCAAAGCGACGTCATCAATTTCCAACATGTTCTGACATCATTTGTTGTTTTTCGGTCATTTACCTAATTGTTTAGAGAGCTAAATGACCGTGAAATTGAAAACCACTACAAAATGAATTCTAAAACTGTTGAAACTTGGCATGGTATCATCATTTCACCCGCATAGCATGTGCGAGCGAGTAGAGAAGGTCACGGCGAAAACTGGACGCACTTCATGTACAAACTGGACAAACTCTTTCGGAGTATCAGGGTTTCGGACGAGAACTCATCTGTTACATGGGCACTTCAATGTTTTTTAAACTTATTTGAACTCTGGACTTCTTTTGTGTTCAGTATGCAGCATTCAAAGAGACGTCATCAATTTCCAACATGTTCTGACATCATTTGTTGTTTTCCGTCATTTACCTAATTGTTTAGAGAGCTAAATGACCGTGAAATTGAAAACCACTACAAAATGAATTCTGAAAATGTTGAAACTTGGCATGGTATCATCATTTCACCCGCATAGCATGTGCGAAAGAGTAGAGAGGGTCACGGCAAAAACTGGACGCACTTCGTGTACAAACTGGACAAACTCTTTCGGAGTATCAAGGTTTCGGACGAGAACTCATCTGTTACACGGGCACTTCAATATTTTTTAAACTTATTTGAACTCCGGACTTCTTTTGTGTTCAGTATGCAGCATTCAAAGCGACGTCGTCAATTTCCAACATGTTCTGACATCATTTGTTGTTTTTTGGTCATTTACCTAATTGTTTACAAAGCTAAATAACCGTGAAATTGAAAATCACTACAAAATGAATTCTGAAAATGTTGAAACATGGCATGGAATCATCATTTCACCCGCATAGCATGTGCGAAAGAGTAGAGAGGGTCACGGCAAAAACTGGACGCACTTCGTGTACAAACTGGACAAACTCTTTCGGAGTATCAGGGTTTCGGACAAGAACTCATCTGTTACACGGGTACTTCAATGTTTTTTAAGCTTATTTGAACTCCGGACTTCTTTTGTGTTCAGTATGCAGCATTCAAAGCGACGTCATCAATTTCCAACATGTTCTGACATCACTTGTTGTTTTTCGGTCATTTACCTAATTGTTTAGAGCGCTAAATGACCATGAAATTGAAAATCACTACAAAATGAATTCTGGAAATACTGAAACTTGCCATGGCATCATCATTTCACCTGCATAGCATGTGCGACAGAGTAGAGAGGGTCACGGCAAAAACTGGACGCACTTCGTGTGTACAAACTGGACAAACTCTTTCGGAGTGTCAGGGTTTCGGACGAGAACTCATCTGTTACACGGGCACTTCAATGTTTTTTAAACTTATTTGAACTCCGGACTTCTTTTGTGTTCAGTATGCAGCATTCAAAGCGACGTCATCAATTTCCAACATGTTCTGACATCATTTGTTGTTTTTCGGTCATTTACCTAATTGTTTAGAGCGCTAAATGACCGTGAAATTGAAAATCACTACAAAATGTATTCTGGAAATGCTGAAACTTGGCATGGTATCATCATTTCACCCGCATAGCATGTGCGAAAGAGTAGAGAGGGTCACGGCAAAAACTGGACGCACTTCGTGTACAAACTGGACAAACTCTTTCGGAGTATCAGGGTTTCGGACGAGAACTCATCTGTTACACGGGCACTTCAATGTTTTTTAAACTTATTTGAACTCCGTACTTCTTTTGTGTTTAGTTTGCAGCATTCAAAGCGACGTCATCAATTTGCAACATGTTCTGACATCATTTGTTGTTTTTCGGTCATTTACCTAATTGTTTAGAGAGCTAAATGACCGTGAAATTGAAAATCACTACAAAATGAATTCTGAAAATGGTGAAACTTGGCATGGTATGATCATTTGACCCGCATAGCATGTGCGAAAGAGTAGAGAGGGTCACGGCAAAAACTGGACGCACTTCGTGTACAAACTGGACAAACTCTTTCGGAGTATCAGGGTTTCGTACGAGAACTCATCCGTTACACGGGAACTTCAATGTTTTTGAAACTTATTTGAACTCCGGACTTATTTTGTGTTCAGTATGCGGCATTCAAAGCGACGTCATCAATTTCCAACATGTTCTGACATCATTTGTTGTTTTTCGGTCATTTACCTAATTGTTTAGAGAGCTAAATGACCGTGAAATTGAAAACCACTACAAAATGAATTCTGGAAATGTTGAAACTTGGCATGGTATCATCATTTCACCCGCATAGCATGTGCGAAAGAGTAGAGAGGGTCACGGCAAAAACTGGAGGCACTTCGTGTACAAAGTGGACAAACTCTTTCGGAGTATCAGGGTATCGGACGAGAACTCATCTGTTACACGAGCACTTCAATGTTTTTTAAACTTAGTTGAACTCCGGACTTCTTTGTGTTCAGTATGCAGCATTCAAACCGATGTCATCAATTTCCAACATGTTCTGACATCATTTGTTGTTTTTCGGTCATTTACCTAATTGTTTAGAGAGGTAAATGACCGTGAAATTGAAAACCACTACAAAATGAATTCTGGAAATGTTGAAACTTGGCATGGTATCATCATTTCACCCGCATAGCATGTGCGAAAGAGTAGAGAGGGTCACGGCAAAAACTGGACGCACTTCGTGTACAAACTGGACAAACTCTTTCGGAGTATCAGGGTTTCGGACGAGAACTCATCTGTTACACGGGCACTTCAATGTTTTTTAAACTTATTTGAACTCCGGACTTCTTTTGTGTTCAGTATGCGGCATTCAAAGCGACGTCATCAATTTCCAACATGTTCTGACATCATTTGTTGTTTTCAGTCATTTACCTAATTGTTTAGAGAGCTAAATGACCGTGAAATTGAAAATCACTACAAAATGAATTCTGGAAATGTTGAAACTTGGCATGGTATCATCATTTCACCCGCATGGCATGTGCAAAATAGTAGAGAGGGTCACGGCAAAAACTGGACGCACTTCGTGTACAAACTGGACAAACTCTTTCGGAGTATCAGGGTTTCAGACAAGAACTCATCTGTTACACGAGCACTTCAATGTTTTTTAAACTTATTTGAACTCCGGACTTCTTTTTGTGTTAAGTGTGCAGCATTCAAAGCGACGTCATCAATTTCCAACATGTTCTGACATCATTTGTTGTTTTTTGGTCATTTACCTAATTGTTTAGAGAGCTAAATAACCGTGAAATTGAAAATCACTACAAAATGAATTCTGAAAATGTTGAAACATTGCATGGTATCATCATTTCACCCGCATAGCATGTGTGAAAGAGTAGAGAGGGTCACGGCAAAAACTGGACGCACTTCGTGTACAAACTGGACAAACTCTTTCGGAGTATCAGGGTTTCGGACGAGAACTCGTGTGTTACACGGGCACTTCAATGTTTTTTAAACTTATTTGAACTCCGGACTTCTTTTGTGTTCAGTATGCAACATTCAAAGCGACGTCATCAATTTCCAACATGTTCTGACATCACTTGTTGTTTTTCGGTCATTTACCTAATTGTTTGGAGCGCTAAATGACCGTGAAATTGAAAACCACTACAAAATGAATTCTGAAAATGTTGAAACTTGGCATGGTATCATCATTTCACCCGCATAGCATGTGCGAAAGAGTAGAGAGGGTCACGGCAAAAACTGGACGCACTTCGTGTGGAAACTGGACAAACTCTTTCGGAGTATCAAGGTTTCGGACGAGAACTCATCTGTTACACGGGCACTTCAATGTTTTTTAAACTTATTTGAACTCTGGACTTCTTTTGTGTTCAGTATGGAGCATTCAAAGCGACGTCATCAATTTCCAACATGTTCTGACATCATTTGTTGTTTTTTGGTCATTTACCTAATTGTTTAGAGAGCTAAATAACCGTGAAATTGAAAATCACTACAAAATGAATTCTGAAAATGTTGAAACATGGCATGGTATCATCATTTGACCCGCATAGCATGTGCGAAAGAGTAGAGAGGGTCACGGCAAAAACTGGACGCACTTCGTGTACAAACTGGACAAACTCTTTTGGAGTATGAGGGTTTCGGACGAGAACTCATCTGTTACACGGGCACTTCAATGTTATTTAAACTTATTTGAACTCCGGACTTCTTTTGTGTTCAGTATGCAGCTTTCAAAGCGACGTCATCAATTTCCAACATGTTCTGACATCACTTGTTGTTTTTCGGTCATTTACCTAATTGTTTAGAGCGCTAAATGACCGTGAAATTGAAAATCACTACAAAATGAATTCTAGAAATGTTGAAACTTGGCATGGTATCATCATTTCACCCGCATAGCATGTGCGAAAGAGTAGAGAGGGTCACGGCAAAAACTAGACGCACTTCGTGTACAAACTGGACAAACTCTTTCGGAGTATCAGGGTTTCGGACGAGAACTCATCTGTTACACGGGCACTTCAATGTTTTTTAAACTTATTTGAACTCCGGACTTCTTTTGTGTTCAGTATGCGGCATTCAAAGCGACGTCATCAATTTACTACATGTTCTGACATCATTTGTTGTTTTTTGGTCATTTACCTAATTGTTTAGAGAGCTAAATGACCGTGAAATTGAAAACCACTACAAAATGAATTCTGAAAATGTTGAAACTTGGCATGGTATCATCATTTCACCCGCATAGCATGTGCGAAAGAGTAGAGAGGGTCACGGCAAAAACTGGACGCACTTCGTGTACAAACTGGACAAACTCTTTCGGAGTATCAAGGTTTCGGACGAGAACTCATCTGTTACACGGGCACTTCAATGTTTTTTAAACTTATTTGTACTCCGGACTTCTTTTGTGTTCAGTATGCAGCATTCAAAGTGACGTCATCAATTTCCAACATGTTTTGACATCATTTGTTGTTTTTTGGTCATTTACCTAATAGTTTAGAGCGCTAAATGACCGTGAAATTGAAAATCACTACAAAATGAATTCTGGAAATGCTGAAACTTGGCATGGTATCATCATTTCACCCGCATAGCATGTGCGAAAGAGTAGAGAGGGTCACGGCAAAAACTGGACGCACTTCGTGTACAAACTGGACAAACTCTTTCGGAGTATCAGGGTTTCGGACGAGAACTCATCTGTTACACGGGCACTTCAATGGTTTTTAAACTTATTTGAACTCCGTACTTCTTTTGTGTTCAGTATGCGGCATTTAAAGCGACGTCATCAATTTCCAACATGTTCTGACATCATTTGTTGTTTTTCGGTCATTTACCTAATTGTTTAGAGAGCTAAATGACCGTGAAATTGAAAATCACTACAAAATGAATTCTGGAAATGTTGAAACTTGGCATGGTATCATCATTTCACCCGCATGGCATGTGCAAAATAGTAGAGAGGGTCACGGCAAAAACTGGACGCACTTCGTGTACAAACTGGACAAACTCTTTCGGAGTATCAGGGTTTCAGACAAGAATTCATCTGTTACACGAGCACTTCAATGTTTTTTAAACTTATTTGAACTCCGGACTTCTTTTGTGTTCAGTATGCGGCATTCAAAGCGACGTCATCAATTTCCAACATGTTCTGACATCATTTGTTGTTTTTTGGTCATTTACCTAATTGTTTAGAGAGCTAAATAACCGTGAAATTGAAAATCACTACAAAATGAATTCTGAAAATGTTGAAACATGGCATGGTATCATCATTTCACCTGCATAGCATGTGTGAAAGAGTAGAGAGGGTCACGGCAAAAACTGGACGCACTTCGTGTACAAACTGGACAAACTCTTTCGGAGTATTAGGGTTTCGGACGAGAACTCAAGTGTTACACGAGCACTTCAATGTTTTTTAAACTTATTTGAACTCCGGACTTCTTTTGTGTTCAGTATGCAACATTCAAAGCGACGTCACCAATTTCCAACATGTTCTGACATCACTTGTTCTTTTCGGTCATTTACCTAATTGTTTGGAGCGCTAAATGACTGTGAAATTGAAAACCACTACAAAATGAATTCTGAAAATGTTGAAACTTGGCATGGTATCATCACTTCACCCGCATAGCATGTGCGAAAGAGTAGAGAGGGTCACGGCAAAAACTGGACGCACTTCGTGTAGAAACTGGACAAACTCTTTCGGAGTATCAAGGTTTCGGACGAGAACTCATCTGTTACACGGGCACTTCAATGTTTTTTAAACTTATTTGAACTCTGGACTTCTTTTGTGTTCAGTATGCAGCATTCAAAGCGACGTCATCAATTTCCAACATGTTCTGACATCATTTGTTGTTTTTTGGTCATTTACCTAATTGTTTAGAGAGCTAAATAACCGTGAAATTGAAAATCACTACAAAATGAATTCTGAAAATGTTGAAACATGGCATGGTATCATCATTTGACCCGCATAGCATGTGCGAAAGAGTAGAGAGGGTCACGGCAAAAACTGGACGCACTTCGTGTACAAACTGGACAAACTCTTTCGGAGTATCAGGGTTTCGGACGAGAACTCATCTGTTACACGGGGACTTCAATGTTTTTTAAACTTATTTGAACTCCGGACTTCTTTTGTGTTCAGTATGCAGCATTCAAAGCGACGTCATCAATTTCCAACATGTTCTGACATCACTTGTTGTTTTTCGGTCATTTACCTAATTGTTTAGAGCGCTAAATGACCGTGAAATTGAAAATCACTACAAAATGAATTCTAGAAATGCTGAAACATGGCATGGTATCATCATTTCACCCGCATAGCATGTGCGAAAGAGTAGAGAGGGTCACGGCAAAAACTAGACGCACTTCGTGTACAAACTGGACAAACTCTTTCGGAGTATCAGGGTTTCGGACGAGAACTCATCTGTTACACGGGCACTTCAATGTTTTTTAAACTTATTTGAACTCCGGACTTCTTTTGTGTTCAGTATGCGGCATTCAAAGCGACGTCATCAATTTCCTACATGTTCTGACATCATTTGTTGTTTTTTGCTCATTTACCTAATTGTTTAGAGAGCTAAATGACCATGAAATTGAAAACCACTACAAAATGAATTCTGAAAATGTTGAAACTTGGCATGGTATCATCATTTCACCCGCATAGCACGTGCGAAAGAGTAGAGAGGGTCACAGCAAAAACTGGACGCACTTCGTGTACAAACTGGACAAACTCTTTCGGAGTATCAAGGTTTCGGACGAGAACTCATCTGTTACACGGGCACTTCAATATTTTTTAAACTTATTTGAACTCCGGACTTCTTTTGTGTTCAGTATGCAGCATTCAAAGTGACGTCATCAATTTCCAACATGTTTTAACATCATTTGTTGTTTTTTGGTCATTTACCTAATTGTTTAGAGCGCTAAATGACCGTGAAATTGAAAATCACTACAAAATGAATTCTGGAAATGCTGAAACTTGGCATGGTATCATCATTTCACCCGCATAGCATGTGCGAAAGAGTAGAGAGGGTCACGGCAAAAACTGGACGCACTTCGTGTACAAACTGGACAAACTCTTTCGGAGTATCAGGGTTTCGGACGAGAACTCATCTGTTACACGGGCACTTCAATGTTTTTTAAACTTATTTGAACTCCGTACTTCTTTTGTGTTCAGTTTGCAGCATTCAAAGCGACGTCATCAATTTCGAACATGTTCTGACATCATTTGTTGTTTTTCGGTCATTTACCTAATTGTTTAGAGAGCTAAATGACCGTGAAATTGAAAATCACTACAAAATGAATTCTAAAAATGGTGAAACTTGGCATGGTATCATCATTTGACCCGCATAGCATGTGCAAAAGAGTAGAGAGGGTCACGGCAAAAACTGGACGCACTTCGTGTACAAACTGGACAAACTCTTTCGGAGTATCACGGTTTCGGACGAGAACTCATCCGTTACACGGGAACTTCAATGTTTTTTAAACTTATTTGAACTCCGGACTTCTTTTGTGTTCAGTATGCGGCATTCAAAGCGACGTCATCAATTTCAACATGTTCTGACATCATTTGTTGTTTTTTGGTCATTTACCTAATTGTTTAGAGAGCTAAATGACCGTGAAATTGAAAATCACTACAAAATGAATTCTAGAAATGCTGAAACTTGGCATGGTATCATCATTTCACCCGCATAGCATGTGCGAAAGAGTAGAGAGGGTCACGGCAAAAACTAGACGCACTTCGTGTACAAACTGGACAAACTCTTTCGGAGTATCAGGGTTTCGGACGAGAACTCATCTGTTACACGGGCACTTCAATGTTTTTTAAACTTATTTTAACTCCGGACTTCTTTTGTGTTCAGTATGCGGCATTCAAAGCGACGTCATCAATTTCCTACATGTTCTGACATCATTTGTTGTTTTTGGTCATTTACCTAATTGTTTAGAGAGCTAAATGACCGTGAAATTGAAAACCACTACAAAATGAATTCTGAAAATGTTGAAACTTGGCATGGTATCATCATTTTCACCCACATAGCATGTGCGAAATAGTAGAGAGGGTCACGGCAAAAACTGGACACACTTCGTGTACAAACTGGACAAACTCTTTCGGAGTATCAGGGTTTCGGACAAGAACTCTTCTGTTACACGGGCACTTCAATGTTTTTTAAACTTATTTGAACTCTGGACTTCTTTTGTGTTCAGTATGCAGCATTCAAAGAGACGTCATCAATTTCCAACATGTTCTCACATCATTTGTTGTTTTCCAAAATTTACCTAATTGTTTAGAGAGCTAAATGACCGTGAAATTGAAAACCACTACAAAATGAATTCTGAAAATGTTGAAACTTGGCATGGTATCATCATTTCACCCGCATAGCATGTGCGAAAGAGTAGAGAGGGTCACGGCAAAAACTAGACGCACTTCATGTACAAACTGGACAAACTCTTTCGGAGTATCAGGGTTTCGGACAAGAACTCATCTGTTACACGAGCACTTCAATGTTTTTTAAACTTATTTGAACTCTGGACTTCTTTTGTGTTCAGTATGTAGCATTCAAAGCGACGTCATCAATTTCCAACATGTTCTGACATCATTTGTTGTTTTCCGCCATTTACCTAATTGTCTAGAGAGCTAAATGACCGTGAAATTGAAAACCACTACAAAATGAATTCTGAAAATGTTGAAACTTGGCATGGTATCATCATTTCACCCGCATAGCATGTGCAAAAGAGCAGAGAGGGTCACGGCAAAAACTGGACGCACTTCGTGTACAAACTGGACAAACTCTTTCGGAGTATCAGGGTTTCGGACGAGAACTCATCTGTTACACGGGCACTTCAATGTTTTTTAAACTTATTTGAACTCCGGACTTCTTTTATGTTCAGTATGCAGCATTCAAAGCGACGTCATCAATTTCCAACATGTTCTGACATCATTTGTTGTTTTTCGGTCATTTACCTAATTGTTTAGAGAGCTAAATGACCGTGAAATTGAAAATCACTACAAAATGAATTCTGAAAATGTTGAAACTTGCCATGGTATCATCATTTGACCCGCATAGCATGTGCGAAAGAGTAGAGAGGGTCACGGCAAAAACTGGACGCACTTCGTGTACAAACTGGACAAACTCTTTCGGAGTATCAGGGTTTCGGACGAGAACTCATCCGTTACATGGGAACTTCAATGTTTTTTAAACTTATTTGAACTCCGGACTTCTTTGGTGTTCAGTATGCAACATTCAAAGCGACGTCATCAATTTCCAACATGTTCTGACATTATTTGTTGTTTTTCGGTCATTTACCTAATTGTTTAGGGAGCTAAATGACCGTGAAATTGAAAATCACAACAAAATGAATTCTTAAAATGTTGAAACTTGGCATGGTATCATCATTTCACCCGCATAGCATGTGCGAAAGAGTAGAGAGGGTCACGGCAAAAACTGGAGGCACTTCGTGTACAAAGTGGACAAACTATTTCGGAGTATCTGGGTTTCGGACGAGAACTCATCTGTTACACGGGCACTTCAATGTTTTTTAAACTTATTTGAACTCCGGACTTCTTTTGTGTTCAGTATGCAGCATTCAAAGCGACGGCATCAATTTCCAACATGTTCTGACATCATTTGTTGTTTACCACCATTTACCTAATTGTTTAGAGAGCTAAATGACCGTGAAATTGAAAATCACTACAAAATGAATTCTGGAAATGTTGAAACTTGGCATGGTATCATCATTTCACCCGCATAGCATGTGCGAAAGAGTAGAGAGGGTCACCGCAAAAACTGGATGCACTTCGTGTACAAAGTGGACAAACTCTTTCGGAGTATCAGGGTTTCGGACGAGAACTCATCTGTTACACGGGCACTTCAATGTTTTTTAAACTTATTTGAACTCCGGACTTCTTTTGTGTTCAGTATGCAACATTCAAAGCGACGGCATCAATTTCCAACATGTTCTGACATCATTTGTTGTTTTCAGTCATTTACCTAATTGTTTAGAGCGCTAAATGACCGTGAATTTGAAAATCACTACAAAATGAATTATGAAAATGTTGAAACTTGGCATGGTATCATCATTTCACCCGCATAGCATGTGCGAAATAGTAGAGAGGGTCACGGCAAAAACTAGACACACTTCGTGTAGAAACTGGACAAACTCTTTCGGAGTATCAGGGTTTCGGACGAGAACTCATCTGTTACACGAGCACTTCAATGTTTTTTAAACTTAGTTGAACTCCGGACTTCTTTTGTGTTCAGTATGCAGCATTCAAAGCAACATCATCAATTTCCAACATGTTCTGACATCATTTGTTGTTTTTTGGTCATTTACCTAATTGTTTAGAGAGCTAGATGACCGTGAAATTGAAAATCACTACAAAATGAATTCTGAAAATGTTGAAACTTGGCATGGTATCATCATTTCAACCGCATAGCATGTGCGAAAGAGTAGAGAGGGTCACGGCAAAAACTGGATGCACTTCGTGTACAAACTGGACAAACTCTTTTGGAGTATCAGGGTTTCGGACAAGAACTCATCTGGTACACGGGCACTTCAATGTTTTCTAAACTTATTTGAACTCTGGACTTCTTTTGTGTTCAGTATGCAGTATTCAAAGCGACGTCATCAATTTCCAACATGTTCTGACATCATTTGTTGTTTTCCGCCATTTACCTAATTGTTTAGAGAGCTAAATGACCGTGAAATTGAAAACCACTACAAAATGAATTCTGAAAATGTTGAAACTTGGCATGGTATCATCATTTCACCCGCATAGCATGTGCAAAAGAGTAGAGTGGGTCACGGCAAAAACTGGACGCACTTCGGGTACAAACTGGACAAATTCTTTCGGAGTATCAGGGTTTCGGACGAGAACTCATCTGTTACACGAGCACTTCAATGTTTTTTAAACTTAGTTGAACTCCGGACTTCTTTTCTGTTCAGTATGCAGCATTCAAAGCGACATCATCAATTTCCAACATGTTCTGACATCATTTGTTGTTTTTCGGTCATTTACCTAATTGTTTAGAGAGCTAGATGACCGTGAAATTGAAAATCACTACAAAATGAATTCTGAAAATGTTGAAACTTGGCATGGTATCATCATTTCACCCGCATAGCATGTGCGAAAGAGTAGAGAGGGGCACGGCGAAAACTGGATGCACTTTGTGTACAAACTCGACAAACTCTTTTGGAGTATCAGGGTTTCGGACAAGAACTCATCTGTTACACGGGCACTTCAATGTTTTTTAAACTTATTTGAACTCTGGACTTCTTTTGTGTTTAGTATGCAGCATTCAAAGCGACGTCATCAATTTCCAACATGTTCTGACATCATTTGTTGTTTTCCGCCATTTACCTAATTGTTTAGAGAGCTAAATGACCGTGAAATTGAAAACCACTACAAAATGAATTCTGAAAATGTTGAAACTTGGCATGGTATCATCATTTCACCCGCATAGCATTTGCAAAAGAGCAGAGAGGGTCACGGCAAAAACTGGACGCACTTCGTGTACAAAATGGACAAACTCTTTCGGAGAATCAGGGTTTCGGACGAGACTCATCTGTTACACGGGCACTTCAATGTTTTTTAAACTTATTTGAACTCCGGACTTCTTTTATGTTCAGTATGCAGCATTCAAAGCGACGTCATCAATTTCCAACATGTTCTGACATCATTTGTTGTTTTTCGGTCATTTACCTAATTGTTTAGAGAGCTGAATGACCGTGAAATTGAAAATCACAACAAAATGAATTCTGAAAATGTTGAAACTTGGCATGGTATCATCATTTGACCTGCATAGCATGTGCGAAAGAGTAGAGAGGGTCACGGCAAAAACTGGATGCACTTCGTGTACAAACTGGACAAACTCTTTCGGAGTATCAAGGTTTCGGACGAGAACTCATCCGTTACACGGGAACTTCAATGTTTTTTAAACTTATTTGAACTCCGGACTTCTTTTGTGTTCAGTATGCAGCATTCAAAGTGACGTCATCAATTTCCAACATGTTCTGACATCATTTGTTGTTTTTCGGTCATTTACCTAATTGTTTAGAGAGCTAAATGACCATGAAATTGAAAACCACTACAAAATGAATTCTGAAAATGTTGAAACTTGGCATGGTATCATCATTTCACCCGCATAGCACGTGCGAAAGAGTAGAGAGGGTCACAGCAAAAACTGGACGCACTTCGTGTACAAACTGGACAAACTCTTCCGGAGTATCAAGGTTTCGGACGAGAACTCATCTGTTACACGGGCACTTCAATATTTTTTAAACTTATTTGAACTCCGGACTTCTTTTGTGTTCAGTATGCAGCATTCAAAGTGACGTCATCAATTTCCAACATGTTTTAACATCATTTGTTGTTTTTTGGTCATTTACCTAATTGTTTAGAGCGCTAAATGACCGTGAAATTGAAAATCACTACAAAATGAATTCTGGAAATGCTGAAACTTGGCATGGTATCATCATTTCACCCGCATAGCATGTGCGAAAGAGTAGAGAGGGTCACGGCAAAAACTGGACGCACTTCGTGTACAAACTGGACAAACTCTTTCGGAGTATCAGGGTTTCGGACGAGAACTCATCTGTTACACGGGCACTTCAATGTTTTTTAAACTTATTTGAACTCCGTACTTCTTTTGTGTTCAGTTTGCAGCATTCAAAGCGACGTCATCAATTTCGAACATGTTCTGACATCATTTGTTGTTTTTCGGTCATTTACCTAATTGTTTAGAGAGCTAAATGACCGTGAAATTGAAAATCACTACAAAATGAATTCTAAAAATGGTGAAACTTGGCATGGTATCATCATTTGACCCGCATAGCATGTGCAAAAGAGTAGAGAGGGTCACGGCAAAAACTGGACGCACTTCGTGTACAAACTGGACAAACTCTTTCGGAGTATCACGGTTTCGGACGAGAACTCATCCGTTACACGGGAACTTCAATGTTTTTTAAACTTATTTGAACTCCGGACTTCTTTTGTGTTCAGTATGCGGCATTCAAAGCGACGTCATCAATTTCAACCTGTTCTGACATCATTTGTTGTTTTTTGGTCATTTACCTAATTGTTTAGAGAGCTAAATGACCGTGAAATTGAAAATCACTACAAAATGAATTCTAGAAATGCTGAAACTTGGCATGGTATCATCATTTCACCCGCATAGCATGTGCGAAAGAGTAGAGAGGGTCACGGCAAAAACTAGACGCACTTCGTGTACAAACTGGACAAACTCTTTCGGAGTATCAGGGTTTCGGACGAGAACTCATCTGTTACACGGGCACTTCAATGTTTTTTAAACTTATTTTAACTCCGGACTTCTTTTGTGTTCAGTATGCGGCATTCAAAGCGACGTCATCAATTTCCTACATGTTCTGACATCATTTGTTGTTTTTGGTCATTTACCTAATTGTTTAGAGAGCTAAATGACCGTGAAATTGAAAACCACTACAAAATGAATTCTGAAAATGTTGAAACTTGGCATGGTATCATCATTTCACCCACATAGCATGTGCGAAATAGTAGAGAGGGTCACGGCAAAAACTGGACACACTTCGTGTACAAACTGGACAAACTCTTTCGGAGTATCAGGGTTTCGGACAAGAACTCTTCTGTTACACGGGCACTTCAATGTTTTTTAAACTTATTTGAACTCTGGACTTCTTTTGTGTTCAGTATGCAGCATTCAAAGAGACGTCATCAATTTCCAACATGTTCTCACATCATTTGTTGTTTTCCAAAATTTACCTAATTGTTTAGAGAGCTAAATGACCGTGAAATTGAAAACCACTACAAAATGAATTCTGAAAATGTTGAAACTTGGCATGGTATCATCATTTCACCCGCATAGCATGTGCGAAAGAGTAGAGAGGGTCACGGCAAAAACTAGACGCACTTCGTGTACAAACTGGACAAACTCTTTCGGAGTATCAGGGTTTCGGACAAGAACTCATCTGTTACACGGGCACTTCAATGTTTTTTAAACTTATTTGAACTCTGGACTTCTTTTGTGTTCAGTATGTAGCATTCAAAGCGACGTCATCAATTTCCAACATGTTCTGACATCATTTGTTGTTTTCCGCCATTTACCTAATTGTCTAGAGAGCTAAATGACCGTGAAATTGAAAACCACTACAAAATGAATTCTGAAAATGTTGAAACTTGGCATGGTATCATCATTTCACCCGCATAGCATGTGCAAAAGAGCAGAGAGGGTCACGGCAAAAACTGGATGCACTTCGTGTACAAACTGGACAAACTCTTTCGGAGTATCAGGGTTTCGGACGAGAACTCATCTGTTACACGGGCACTTCAATGTTTTTTAAACTTATTTGAACTCCGGACTTCTTTTATGTTCAGTATGCAGCATTCAAAGCGACGTCTTCAATTTCCAACATGTTCTGACATCATTTGTTGTTTTTCGGTCATTTACCTAATTGTTTAGAGAGCTAAATGACCGTGAAATTGAAAATCACTACAAAATGAATTCTGAAAATGTTGAAACTTGCCATGGTATCATCATTTGACCCGCATAGCATGTGCGAAAGAGTAGAGAGGGTCACGGCAAAAACTGGACGCACTTCGTGTACAAACTGGACAAACTCTTTCGGAGTATCAGGGTTTCGGACGAGAACTCATCCGTTACATGGGAACTTCAATGTTTTTTAAACTTATTTGAACTCCGGACTTCTTTGGTGTTCAGTATGCAACATTCAAAGCGACGTCATCAATTTCCAACATGTTCTGACATCATTTGTTGTTTTTCGGTCATTTACCTAATTGTTTAGGGAGCTAAATGACCGTGAAATTGAAAATCACAACAAAATGAATTCTTAAAATGTTGAAACTTGGCATGGTATCATCATTTCACCCGCATAGCATGTGCGAAAGAGTAGAGAGGGTCACGGCAAAAACTGGAGGCACTTCGTGTACAAAGTGGACAAACTATTTCGGAGTATCTGGGTTTCGGACGAGAACTCATCTGTTACACGGGCACTTCAATGTTTTTTAAACTTATTTGAACTCCGGACTTCTTTTGTGTTCAGTATGCAGCATTCAAAGCGACGGCATCAATTTCCAACATGTTCTGACATCATTTGTTGTTTACCACCATTTACCTAATTGTTTAGAGAGCTAAATGACCGTGAAATTGAAAATCACTACAAAATGAATTCTGGAAATGTTGAAACTTGGCATGGTATCATCATTTCACCCGCATAGCATGTGCGAAAGAGTAGAGAGGGTCACCGCAAAAACTGGATACACTTCGTGTACAAAGTGGACAAACTCTTTCGGAGTATCAGGGTTTCGGACGAGAACTCATCTGTTACACGGGCACTTCAATGTTTTTTAAACTTATTTGAACTCCGGACTTCTTTTGTGTTCAGTATGCAACATTCAAAGCGACGGCATCAATTTCCAACATGTTCTGACATCATTTGTTGTTTTTAGTCATTTACCTAATTGTTTAGAGCGCTAAATGACCGTGAATTTGAAAATCACTACAAAATGAATTATGAAAATGTTGAAACTTGGCATGGTATCATCATTTCACCCGCATAGCATGTGCGAAATAGTAGAGAGGGTCACGGCAAAAACTAGACACACTTCGTGTACAAACTGGACAAACTCTTTCGGAGTATCAGGGTTTCGGACGAGAACTCATCTGTTACACGAGCACTTCAATGTTTTTTAAACTTAGTTGAACTCCGGACTTCTTTTGTGTTCAGTATGCAGCATTCAAAGCAACATCATCAATTTCCAACATGTTCTGACATCATTTGTTGTTTTTTGGTCATTTACCTAATTGTTTAGAGAGCTAGATGACCGTGAAATTGAAAATCACTACAAAATGAATTCTGAAAATGTTGAAACTTGGCATGGTATCATCATTTCAACCGCATAGCATGTGCGAAAGAGTAGAGAGGGTCACGGCAAAAACTGGATGCACTTCGTGTACAAACTTGACAAACTCTTTTGGAGTATCAGGGTTTCGGACAAGAACTCATCTGGTACACGGGCACTTCAATGTTTTCTAAACTTATTTGAACTCTGGACTTCTTTTGTGTTCAGTATGCAGCATTCAAAGCGACGTCATCAATTTCCAACATGTTCTGACATCATTTGTTGTTTTCCGCCATTTACCTAATTGTTTAGAGAGCTAAATGACCGTGAAATTGAAAACCACTACAAAATGAATTCTGAAAATGTTGAAACTTGGCATGGTATCATCATTTCACCCGCATAGCATGTGCAAAAGAGTAGAGTGGGTCACGGCAAAAACTGGACGCACTTCGGGTACAAACTGGACAAATTCTTTCGGAGTATCAGGGTTTCGGACGAGAACTCATCTGTTACACGAGCACTTCAATGTTTTTTAAACTTAGTTGAACTCCGGACTTCTTTTCTGTTCAGTATGCAGCATTCAAAGCGACATCATCAATTTCCAACATGTTCTGACATCATTTGTTGTTTTTCGGTCATTTACCTAATTGTTTAGAGAGCTAGATGACCGTGAAATTGAAAATCGCTACAAAATGAATTCTGAAAATGTTGAAACTTGGCATGGTATCATCATTTCACCCGCATAGCATGTGCGAAAGAGTAGAGAGGGTCACGGCGAAAACTGGATGCACTTTGTGTACAAACTCGACAAACTCTTTTGGAGTATCAGGGTTTCGGACAAGAACTCATCTGTTACACGGGCACTTCAATGTTTTTTAAACTTATTTGAACTCTGGACTTCTTTTGTGTTTAGTATGCAGCATTCAAAGCGACGTCATCAATTTCCAACATGTTGTGACATCATTTGTTGTTTTCCGCCATTTACCTAATTGTTTAGAGAGCTAAATGACCGTGAAATTGAAAACCACTACAAAATGAATTCTGAAAATGTTGAAACTTGGCATGGTATCATCATTTCACCCGCATAGCATTTGCAAAAGAGCAGAGAGGGTCACGGCAAAAACTGGACGCACTTCGTGTACAAACTGGACAAACTCTTTCGGAGAATCAGGGTTTCGGACGAGACTCATCTGTTACACGGGCACTTCAATGTTTTTTAAACTTATTTGAACTCCGGACTTCTTTTATGTTCAGTATGCAGCATTCAAAGCGACGTCATCAATTTCCAACATGTTCTGACATCATTTGTTGTTTTTCGGTCATTTACCTAATTGTTTAGAGAGCTGAATGACCGTGAAATTGAAAATCACAACAAAATGAATTCTGAAAATGTTGAAACTTGGCATGGTATCATCATTTGACCTGCATAGCATGTGCGAAAGAGTAGAGAGGGTCACGGCAAAAACTGGACGCACTTCGTGTACAAACTGGACAAACTCTTTCGGAGTATCAAGGTTTCGGACGAGAACTCATCCGTTACACGGGAACTTCAATGTTTTTTAAACTTATTTGAACTCCGGACTTCTTTTGTGTTCAGTATGCAACATTCAAAGCGACGTCATCAATTTCCAACATGTTTTGACATCATTTGTTGTTTTTCGGTCATTTACCTAATTGTTTAGGGAGCTAAATGACCGTGAAATTGAAAATCACAACAAAAAGAATTCTTAAAATGTTGAAACTTGGCATGGTATCATCATTTCACCCGCATAGCATGTGCGAAAGAGTAGAGAGGGTCACGGCAAAAACTGGAGGGACTTCGTGTACAAAGTGGACAAACTCTTTCGGAGTATCTGGGTTTCGGACGAGAACTCATCTGTTACACAGGCACTTCAATGTTTTTTAAAGTTATTTGAACTCCGGACTTCTTTTGTGTTCAGTATGCAGCATTCAAAGCGACGGCATCAATTTCCAACATGTTCTGACATCATTTGTTGTTTACCACCATTTACCTAATTGTTTAGAGAGCTAAATGACCGTGAAATTGAAAATCACTACAAAATGAATTCTGGAAATGTTGAAAGTTGGCATGGTATCATCATTTCACCCGCATAGCATGTGCGAAAGAGTAGAGAGGGTCACGGCAAAAACTGGATGCACTTCGTGTACAAAGTGGACAAACTCTTTTGGAGTATCAGGGTTTCGGAC
The DNA here is from genome assembly GCF_056163025.1 of Triticum urartu. NCBI lineage: Eukaryota > Viridiplantae > Streptophyta > Magnoliopsida > Poales > Poaceae > Triticum > Triticum urartu. Next base: position 317,294,581 of record NC_141874.1, on the reverse strand, counting down.
GAGAACTCATCTGTTACATGGGCACTTCAATGTTTTTTAAACTTATTTGAACTCCGGACTTCTTTTGTGTTCAGTATGCAACATTCAAAGCGACGTCATCAATTTCCAACATGTTCTGACATCATTTGTTGTTTTCAGTCATTTACCTAATTGTTTAGAGCGCTAAATGACCGTGAATTTGAAAATCACTACAAAATGAATTATGAAAATGGTGAAACTTGGCATGGTATCATCATTTCACCCGCATAGCATGTGCGAAAGAGTAGAGAGTGTCACGGCAAAAACTGGATGCACTTCGTGTACAAACTGGACAAACTCTTTTGGAGTATCAGGGTTTCGGACAAGAACTCATCTGTTACACGGGCACTTCAATGTTTTTTAAACTTATTTGAACTCTGGACTTCTTTTGTGTTCAGTATGCAGCATTCAAAGCGACGTCATCAATTTCCAACATGTTCTGACATCATTTGTTGTTTTCCGCCATTTACCTAATTGTTTAGAGAGCTAAATGACCGTGAAATTGAAAACCACTACAAAATGAATTCTGAAAATGTTGAAACTTGGCATGGTATCATCATTTCACCCGCATAGCATGTGCAAAAGAGTAGAGAGGGTCACGGCAAAAACTGGACGCACTTCGGGTACAAACTGGACAAACTCTTTCGGAGTATCAGGGTTTCGGACGGGAACTCATCTGTTACACGAGCACTTCAATGTTTTTTAAACTTAGTTGAACTCCGGACTTCTTTTGTGTTCAGTATGCAGCATTCAAAGCAACATCATCAATTTCCAACATGTTCTGACATCATTTGTTGTTTTTCGGTCATTTACCTAATTGTTTAGAGAGCTAGATGACCGTGAAATTGAAAATCACTACAAAATGAATTCTGAAAATGTTGAAACTTGTCATGGTATCATCATTTCACCCGCATAGCATGTGCGAAAGAGTAGAGAGGGTCACGGCAAAAACTGGATGCACTTCGTGTACAAACTGGACAAACTCTTTTGGAGTATCAGGGTTTCGGACAAGAACTCATCTGTTACACGGGCACTTCAATGTTTTTTAAACTTATTTGAACTCTGGACTTCTTTTGTGTTCAGTATGCAGCATTCAAAGCGACGTCATCATTTTCCAACATGTTCTGACATCATTTGTCGTTTTCCGCCATTTACCTAATTGTTTAGAGAGCTAAATGACCGTGAAATTGAAAACCACTACAAAATGAATTCTAAAAATGTTGAAACTTGGCATGGTATCATCATTTCACCCACATAGGATGTGCAAAAGAGTAGAGAGGGTCACGGCAAACACTGGACGCACGTCGTGTACAAACTGGACAAACTCTTTCGGAGTATTAGGGTTTCAGACAAGAACTCATCTGTTACACGGGCACTTCAATGTTTTTTAAACTTATTTGAACTCCGGACTTCTTTTGTATTCAGTATGCAGCATTCAAAGCGACGTCACCAATTTCGAACGTGTTCTGACATCATTTGTTGTTTTTCGGTCATTTACCTAATTGTTTAGAGAGCTAAATGACCGTGAAATTGAAAATCACTACAAAATGAATTCTGGAAATGTTGAAACTTGGCATGGTATCATCATTTCACCCGCATAGCATGTGCGAAAGAGTAGAGAGGGTCACGGCAAAAACTGGACGCACTTCGTGTACAAACTGGACAAACTCTTTCGGAGTATCAGGGTTTCGGACGAGAACACATCTGTTACACGGGCACTTCAATGTTTTTTAAAATTATTTGAACTCCGGACTTCTTTTATGTTCAGTATGCAGCATTCAAAGCGACGTCATCAATTTCCAACATGTTCTGACATCATTTGTTGTTTTTCGGTCATTTACCTAACTGTTTAGAGAGCTAAATGACCGTGAATTTGAAAATCACTACAAAATGAATTATGAAAATGTTGAAACTTGGCATGGTATCATCATTTCACCCGCATAGCATGTGCGAAAGAGTAGAGAGGGTCACGGCAAAAACTGGACGCACTTCGTGTACAAACTGGACAAACTCTTTCGGAGTATCAGGGTATCGGACGAGAACTCATCTGTTACACGGGCACTTCAATGTTTTTGAAACTTATTTGAACTCCAGACTTCTTTTGTGTTCAGTTTGCAGCATTCAAAGCGACGTCATAAATTTCCAACATGTTCTGACATCATTTGTTGTCTTTCGGTCATTTACCTAATTGTTTAGAGAGCTAAATGACCGTGAAATTGAAAATCACTACAAAATGAATTTTGAAAATGTTGAAACTTGGCATGGTATCATCATTTGACCCGCATAGCATGTGCGAAAGAGTAGAGAGGGTGACGGCAAAAACTGGACGCACTTCGTGTACAAACTGGACAAACTCTTTCGGAGTATCAGGGTTTCGGACGAGAACTCATCCGTTACACGGGAACTTCAATGTTTTTTAAACTTATTTGAACTCCGGACTTCTTTGGTGTTCAGTATGCAACATTCAAAGCGACGTCATCAATTTCCAACATGTTCTGACATTATTTGTTGTTTTTCGGTCATTTACCTAATTGTTTAGGGAGCTAAATGACCGTGAAATTGAAAATCACAACAAAATGAATTCTTAAAATGTTGAAACTTGGCATGGTATCATCATTTCACCCGCATAGCATGTGCGAAAGAGTAGAGAGGGTCACGGCAAAAACTGGAGGCACTTCGTGTACAAAGTGGACAAACTATTTCGGAGTATCTGGGTTTCGGACGAGAACTCATCTGTTACACGGGCACTTCAATGTTTTTTAAACTTATTTGAACTCCGGACTTCTTTTGTGTTCAGTATGCAGCATTCAAAGCGACGGCATCAATTTCCAACATGTTCTGACATCATTTGTTGTTTACCACCATTTACCTAATTGTTTAGAGAGCTAAATGACCGTGAAATTGAAAACCACTACAAAATGAATTCTGAAAATGTTGAAACTTGGCATGGTATCATCATTTCACCCGCATAGCATGTGCAAAAGAGTAGAGTGGGTCACGGCAAAAACTGGACGCACTTCGGGTACAAACTGGACAAATTCTTTCGGAGTATCAGGGTTTCGGACGAGAACTCATCTGTTACACGAGCACTTCAATGTTTTTTAAACTTAGTTGAACTCCGGACTTCTTTTCTGTTCAGTATGCAGCATTCAAAGCGACATCATCAATTTCCAACATGTTCTGACATCATTTGTTGTTTTTCGGTCATTTACCTAATTGTTTAGAGAGCTAGATGACCGTGAAATTGAAAATCGCTACAAAATGAATTCTGAAAATGTTGAAACTTGGCATGGTATCATCATTTCACCCGCATAGCATGTGCGAAAGAGTAGAGAGGGTCACGGCGAAAACTGGATGCACTTTGTGTACAAACTCGACAAACTCTTTTGGAGTATCAGGGTTTCGGACAAGAACTCATCTGTTACACGGGCACTTCAATGTTTTTTAAACTTATTTGAACTCTGGACTTCTTTTGTGTTTAGTATGCAGCATTCAAAGCGACGTCATCAATTTCCAACATGTTGTGACATCATTTGTTGTTTTCCGCCATTTACCTAATTGTTTAGAGAGCTAAATGACCGTGAAATTGAAAACCACTACAAAATGAATCCTGAAAATGTTGAAACTTGGCATGGTATCATCATTTCACCCGCATAGCATTTGCAAAAGAGCAGAGAGGGTCACGGCAAAAACTGGACGCACTTCGTGTACAAACTGGACAAACTCTTTCGGAGAATCAGGGTTTCGGACGAGACTCATCTGTTACACGGGCACTTCAATGTTTTTTAAACTTATTTGAACTCCGGACTTCTTTTATGTTCAGTATGCAGCATTCAAAGCGACGTCATCAATTTCCAACATGTTCTGACATCATTTGTTGTTTTTCGGTCATTTACCTAATTGTTTAGAGAGCTGAATGACCGTGAAATTGAAAATCACAACAAAATGAATTCTGAAAATGTTGAAACTTGGCATGGTATCATCATTTGACCTGCATAGCATGTGCGAAAGAGTAGAGAGGGTCACGGCAAAAACTGGACGCACTTCGTGTACAAACTGGACAAACTCTTTCGGAGTATCAAGGTTTCGGACGAGAACTCATCCGTTACACGGGAACTTCAATGTTTTTTAAACTTATTTGAACTCCGGACTTCTTTTGTGTTCAGTATGCAACATTCAAAGCGACGTCATCAATTTCCAACATGTTTTGACATCATTTGTTGTTTTTCGGTCATTTACCTAATTGTTTAGGGAGCTAAATGACCGTGAAATTGAAAATCACAACAAAAAGAATTCTTAAAATGTTGAAACTTGGCATGGTATCATCATTTCACCCGCATAGCATGTGCGAAAGAGTAGAGAGGGTCACGGCAAAAACTGGAGGGACTTCGTGTACAAAGTGGACAAACTCTTTCGGAGTATCTGGGTTTCGGACGAGAACTCATCTGTTACACAGGCACTTCAATGTTTTTTAAAGTTATTTGAACTCCGGACTTCTTTTGTGTTCAGTATGCAGCATTCAAAGCGACGGCATCAATTTCCAACATGTTCTGACATCATTTGTTGTTTACCACCATTTACCTAATTGTTTAGAGAGCTAAATGACCGTGAAATTGAAAATCACTACAAAATGAATTCTGGAAATGTTGAAAGTTGGCATGGTATCATCATTTCACCCGCATAGCATGTGCGAAAGAGTAGAGAGGGTCACGGCAAAAACTGGATGCACTTCGTGTACAAAGTGGACAAACTCTTTTGGAGTATCAGGGTTTCGGACGAGAACTCATCTGTTACATGGGCACTTCAATGTTTTTTAAACTTATTTGAACTCCGGACTTCTTTTGTGTTCAGTATGCAACATTCAAAGCGACGTCATCAATTTCCAACATGTTCTGACATCATTTGTTGTTTTCAGTCATTTACCTAATTGTTTAGAGCGCTAAATGACCGTGAATTTGAAAATCACTACAAAATGAATTATGAAAATGGTGAAACTTGGCATGGTATCATCATTTCACCCGCATAGCATGTGCGAAAGAGTAGAGAGTGTCACGGCAAAAACTGGATGCACTTCGTGTACAAACTGGACAAACTCTTTTGGAGTATCAGGGTTTCGGACAAGAACTCATCTGTTACACGGGCACTTCAATGTTTTTTAAACTTATTTGAACTCTGGACTTCTTTTGTGTTCAGTATGCAGCATTCAAAGCGACGTCATCAATTTCCAACATGTTCTGACATCATTTGTTGTTTTCCGCCATTTACCTAATTGTTTAGAGAGCTAAATGACCGTGAAATTGAAAACCACTACAAAATGAATTCTGAAAATGTTGAAACTTGGCATGGTATCATCATTTCACCCGCATAGCATGTGCAAAAGAGTAGAGAGGGTCACGGCAAAAACTGGACGCACTTCGGGTACAAACTGGACAAACTCTTTCGGAGTATCAGGGTTTCGGACGGGAACTCATCTGTTACACGAGCACTTCAATGTTTTTTAAACTTAGTTGAACTCCGGACTTCTTTTGTGTTCAGTATGCAGCATTCAAAGCAACATCATCAATTTCCAACATGTTCTGACATCATTTGTTGTTTTTCGGTCATTTACCTAATTGTTTAGAGAGCTAGATGACCGTGAAATTGAAAATCACTACAAAATGAATTCTGAAAATGTTGAAACTTGTCATGGTATCATCATTTCACCCGCATAGCATGTGCGAAAGAGTAGAGAGGGTCACGGCAAAAACTGGATGCACTTCGTGTACAAACTGGACAAACTCTTTTGGAGTATCAGGGTTTCGGACAAGAACTCATCTGTTACACGGGCACTTCAATGTTTTTTAAACTTATTTGAACTCTGGACTTCTTTTGTGTTCAGTATGCAGCATTCAAAGCGACGTCATCATTTTCCAACATGTTCTGACATCATTTGTCGTTTTCCGCCATTTACCTAATTGTTTAGAGAGCTAAATGACCGTGAAATTGAAAACCACTACAAAATGAATTCTAAAAATGTTGAAACTTGGCATGGTATCATCATTTCACCCACATAGGATGTGCAAAAGAGTAGAGAGGGTCACGGCAAACACTGGACGCACGTCGTGTACAAACTGGACAAACTCTTTCGGAGTATTAGGGTTTCAGACAAGAACTCATCTGTTACACGGGCACTTCAATGTTTTTTAAACTTATTTGAACTCCGGACTTCTTTTGTATTCAGTATGCAGCATTCAAAGCGACGTCACCAATTTCGAACGTGTTCTGACATCATTTGTTGTTTTTCGGTCATTTACCTAATTGTTTAGAGAGCTAAATGACCGTGAAATTGAAAATCACTACAAAATGAATTCTGGAAATGTTGAAACTTGGCATGGTATCATCATTTCACCCGCATAGCATGTGCGAAAGAGTAGTGAGGGTCACGGCAAAAACTGGACGCACTTCGTGTACAAACTGGACAAACTCTTTCGGAGTATCAGGGTTTCGGACGAGAACACATCTGTTACACGGGCACTTCAATGTTTTTTAAAATTATTTGAACTCCGGACTTCTTTTATGTTCAGTATGCAGCATTCAAAGCGACGTCATCAATTTCCAACATGTTCTGACATCATTTGTTGTTTTTCGGTCATTTACCTAACTGTTTAGAGAGCTAAATGACCGTGAATTTGAAAATCACTACAAAATGAATTATGAAAATGTTGAAACTTGGCATGGTATCATCATTTCACCCGCATAGCATGTGCGAAAGAGTAGAGAGGGTCACGGCAAAAACTGGACGCACTTCGTGTACAAACTGGACAAACTCTTTCGGAGTATCAGGGTATCGGACGAGAACTCATCTGTTACACGGGCACTTCAATGTTTTTGAAACTTATTTGAACTCCAGACTTCTTTTGTGTTCAGTTTGCAGCATTCAAAGCGACGTCATAAATTTCCAACATGTTCTGACATCATTTGTTGTCTTTCGGTCATTTACCTAATTGTTTAGAGAGCTAAATGACCGTGAAATTGAAAATCACTACAAAATGAATTTTGAAAATGTTGAAACTTGGCATGGTATCATCATTTGACCCGCATAGCATGTGCGAAAGAGTAGAGAGGGTGACGGCAAAAACTGGACGCACTTCGTGTACAAACTGGACAAACTCTTTCGGAGTATCAGGGTTTCGGACGAGAACTCATCCGTTACACGGGAACTTCAATGTTTTTTAAACTTATTTGAACTCCGGAGTTCTTTTGTGTTCAGTATGCAACATTCAAAGCGACATCATCAATTTCCAACATGTTCTGACATCATTTGTTGTTTTTCGGTCATTTACCTAATTGTTTAGGGAGCTAAATGACCGTGAAATTGAAAATCACAACAAAATGAATTCTTAAAATGTTGAAACTTGGCATGGTATCATCATTTCACCCGCATAGCATGTGCGAAAGAGTAGAGAGGGTCACGGCAAAAACTGGAGGCACTTCGTGTACAAAGTGGACAAACTCTTTCGGAGTATCTGGGTTTCGGACGAGAACTCATCTGTTACACAGGCACTTCCATGTTTTTTAAACTTATTTGAACTCCGGACTTCTTTTGTGTTCAGTATGCAGCATTCAAAGCGACAACATCAATTTCCAACATGTTCTGACATCATTTGTTGTTTACCACCATTTACCTAATTGTTTAGAGAGCTAAATGACCGTGAAATTGAAAATCACTACAAAATGAATTCTGGAAATGTTGAAACTTGGCATGGTATCATCATTTCACCCGCATAGCATGTGCGAAAGAGTAGAGAGGGTCACGGCAAAAACTGGATGCACTTCATGTACAAAGTGGACAAACTCTTTCGGAGTATCAGGGTTTCGGACGAGAACTCATCTGTTACACGGGCACTTCAATGTTTTTTAAACTTATTTGAACTCCGTACTTCTTTTGTGTTCAGTATGCAACATTCAAAGCGACGTCATCAATTTCCAACATGTTCTGACATCATTTGTTGTTTTCAGTCATTTACCTAATTGTTTAGAGCGCTAAATGACCGTGAATTTGAAAATCACTACAAAATGAATTATGAAAATGTTGAAACTTGGCATGGTATCATCATTTCACCCGCATAGCATGTGCGAAATAGTAGAGAGGGTCACGGCAAAAACTGGACACACTTCGTGTACAAACTGGACAAACTCTTTCGGAGTATCAGGGTTTCGGACGAGAACTCATCTGTTACACGAGCACTTCAATGTTTTTTAAACTTAGTTGAACTCCGGACTTCTTTTGTGTTCAGTATGCAGCATTCAAAGCGACATCATCAATTTCCAACATGTTCTGACATCATTTGTTGTTTTTCGGTCATTTACCTAATTGTTTAGAGAGCTAGATGACCGTGAAATTGAAAATCACTACAAAATGAATTCTGAAAATGTTGAAACTTGGCATGGTATCATCATTTCACCCGCATAGCATGTGCGAAAGAGTAGAGAGGGTCACGGCAAAAACTGGATGCACTTCGTGTTCAAACTGGACAAACTCTTTTGGAGTATCAGGGTTTCGGACAAGAACTCATCTGTTACACGGGCACTTCAATGTTTTTTAAACTTATTTGAACTCTGGACTTCTTTTGTGTTCAGTATGCAGCATTCAAAGCGACGTCATCAATTTCCAACATGTTCTGACATCATTTGTTGTTTTTCGGTCATTTACCTAATTGTTTAGAGAGCTAAATGACCGTGAAATTGAAAATCACTACAAAATGAATTCTGAAAATGTTGAAACTTGGCATGGTATCATCATTTGACCCGCATAGCATGTGCGAAAGAGTAGAGAGGGTCACGGCAAAAACTGGATGCACTTCGTGTTCAAACTGGACAAACTCTTTCGGAGTATCAGGGTTTCGGACGAGAACTCATCTGTTACACGAGCACTTCAATGTTTTTTAAACTTAGTTGAACTCCGGACTTCTTTTGTGTTCAGTATGCAGCATTCAAAGCGACATCATCAATTTCCAACATGTTCTGACATCATTTGTTGTTTTTCGGTCATTTACCTAATTGTTTAGAGAGCTAGATGACCATGAAATTGAAAATCACAACAAAATGAATTCTGAAAATGTTGAAACTTGGCATGGTATCATCATTTCACCCGCATAGCATGTGCGAAAGAGTAGAGAGGGTCACGGCAAAAACTGGATGCACTTCGTGTTCAAACTGGACAAACTCTTTTGGAGTATCAGGGTTTCGGACAAGAACTCATCTGTTACACGGGCACTTCAATGTTTTTTAAACTTATTTGAACTCTGGACTTCTTTTGTGTTTAGTATGCAGCATTCAAAGCGACGTCATCAATTTGCAACATGTTCTGACATCATTTGTTGTTTTTCGGTCATTTACCTAATTGTTTAGAGAGCTAAATGACCGTGAAATTGAAAATCACTACAAAATGAATTCTGGAAAGGTTGAAACTTGGCATGGTATCATCATTTGAACCGCATAGCATGTGCGAAAGAGTAGAGAGGGTCACTGCCAAAACTGGACGCACTTCGTGTACAAAGTGGACAAACTCTTTCGGAGTATCAGGGTTTCGGACGAGAACTCATCTGTTACACGAGCACTTCAATGTTTTTTAAACTTATTTGAACTCCGGACTTCTTTTGTGTTCAGTATGCATCATTCAAAGCGACGTCATCAATTTCCAACATGTTTTGACATCATTTGTTGTTTTTCGGTCATTTACCTAATTGTTTAGAGCACTAAATGACCGTGAAATTGAAAATCACAACAAAATGAATTATGAAAATGTTGAAACTTGGCATGGTATCATCATTTCACCCGCATAGCATGTGCGAAAGAGTAGAGAGGGTCACGGCAAAAACTGGACGCACTTCGTGTACAAACTGGACAAACTCTTTCGGAGTATCAGGGTTTCGGACGAGAACTCATCTGTTACACGGGCACTTCAATGTTTATGAAACTTATTTGAACTCCGGACTTCTTTTGTGTTCAGTTTGCAGCACTCAAAGCGACGTCATCAATTTCCAACATGTTCTGACATCATTTGTTGTTTTTCGGTCATTTACCTAATTGTTTAGAGAGCTAAATGACCGTGAAATTGAAAACCACTACAAAATGAATTCTGAAAATGTTGAAACTTGGCATGGTATCATCATTTCACCCGCATAGCATGTGCAAAAGAGTAGAGAGGGTCACGGCAAAAACTGGACGCACTTCGTGTACAAACTGGACAAACTCTTTCGGAGTATCAGGGTTTCGGACGAGAACTCATCTGTTACACGGGCACTGCAATGTTTTTTAAAATTATTTGAACTTCGGACTTCTTTTATGTTCGGTATGCAGCATTCAAATCAACGTCATCAATTTCCAACATGTTCTGACATCATTTGTTGTTTTTCGGTCATTTACCTAATTGTTTAGAGAGCTAAATGACCGTGAAATTGAAAATCACTACAAAATGAATTCTGGAAATGTTGAAACTTGGCATGGTATCATCATTTCACCCGCATAGCATGTGCGAAAGAGTAGAGAGTGTCACGGTAAAAACTGGACGCACTTCGTGTACAAAGTGGACAAACTCTTTCGGAGTATCAGGGTTTCGGACGAGAACTCATCTGTTACACGGGCACTTCAATGTTTTTTAAACTTATTTGAACTCCGGACTTCTTTTGTGTTCAGTATGCAACATTCAAAGCGACGTCATGAATTTCCAACATGTTCTGACATCATTTGTTGTTTTCAGTCATTTACCTAATTGTTTAGAGCACTAAATGACCGTGAAATTGAAAATCACTACAAAATGAATTATGAAAATGTTGAAACTTGGCATGGTATCATCATTTCACCCGCATAGCATGTGCGAAAGAGTAGAGAGGGTCACGGCAAAAACTGGATGCACTTCGTGTACAAACTGGACAAACTATTTCGGAGTATCAGGGTTTCGGACGAGAACTCATCTGTTACACGGGCACTTCAATGTTTTTGAAACTTATTTGAACTCCGGACTTCTTTTGTGTTCAGTTTGCAGCATTCAAAGCGACGTCATCAATTTCCAACATGTTCTGACATCATTTGTTGTTTTTCGGTCATTTACCTAATTGTTTAGAGAGCTAAATGACCGTGAAATTGGAAATCACTACAAAATGAATTCTGAAAATGTTGAAACTTGGCATGGTATCATCATTTGACCCGCATAGCATGTGCGAAAGAGTAGAGAGGGTCACGGCAAAAACTGGACGCACTTCGTGGACAAACTTGACAAACCCTTTCGGAGTATCAGGGTTTCGGACGAGAACTCATTCGTTACACGGGAACTTCAATGTTTTTTAAACTTATTTGAACTCCGGACTTCTTTTGTGTTCAGTATGCAACATTCAAAGCGACGTCATCAATTTTCCAACATGTTCTGACATCATTTGTTGTTTTTCGGTCATTTACCTAATTGTTTAGAGCGCTAAATGACCGTGAAATTGAAAATCACTACAAAATGAATTCTGAAAATGTTGAAACTTGGAATGGTATCATCATTTCACCCGCATAGCATGTGCGAAATAGTAGAGAGGGTCACGGCAAAAACTGGACGCACTTCGTGTACAAACTGGACAAACTCTTTCGGAGTATCAGGGTTTCGGATGAGAACCCATCTTTTACACGAGCACTTCAATGTTTGTTAAACTTAGTTGAACTCCGGACTTCTTTTGTGTTCAGTATGCAGCATTCAAAGCGACAACATCAATTTCCAACATGTTCTGACATTATTTGTTGTTTTTCGGTCATTTACCTAATTGTTTAGAGAGCTAGATGACCGTGAAATTGAAAATCACTACAAAATGAATTCTGAAAATGTTGAAACTTGGCATGGTATCATCATTTCACCCGCATAGCATGTGCGAAAGAGTAGAGAGGGTCACGGAAAAAACTGGACGCACTTCGTGTACAAACTGGACAAACTCTTTTGGAGTATCAGGGTTTCGGACAAGAACTCATCTGTTACACGGGCACTTCAATGTTTTTTAAACTTATTTGAACTCCGGACTTCTTTTGTGTTCAGTATGCAGCATTCAAAGCGACGTCATCAATTTCCAACATGTTCTGACATCATTTGTTGTTTTCCACCATTTACCTAATTGTTTAGAGAGCTAAATGACCGTGAAATTGAAAACCACTACAAAATGAATTCTGAAAATGTTGAAACTTGGCATGGTATCATCATTTCACCCGCATAGCATGTGCGAAAGAGTAGAGAGGGTCACGGCAAAAACTGGACGCATTTCGTGTACAAACTGGACAAACTCTTTCGGAGTATCAGGGTTTCGGACGAGAACTCATCTGCTACACGGGCACTTCAATGTTTTTTAAACTTATTTGAATCCGGACTTGTTTTATGTTCAGTATGCAGCATTCAAAGCGACGTCATCAATTGCCAACCTGTTCTGACATCATTTGTTGTTTTTCGGTCATTTACCTAATTGTTTAGAGAGCTAAATGACCGTGAAATTGAAAATCACTACAAAATGAATTATGGAAATGTTGAAACTTGGCATGGTATCATCATTTCACCCGCATAGCATGTGCGAAAGAGTAGAGAGGGTCACGGCAAAAACTGGACGCACTTCGTGGACAAACTTGACAAACCCTTTCGGAGTATCAGGGTTTCGGACGAGAACTCATTCGTTACACGGGAACTTCAATGTTTTTTAAACTTATTTGAACTCTGGACTTCTTTTGTGTTCAGTATGCAACATTCAAAGCGACGTCATCAATTTTCCAACATGTTCTGACATCATTTGTTGTTTTTCGGTCATTTACCTAATTGTTTAGAGCGCTAAATGACCGTGAAATTGAAAATCACTACAAAATGAATTCTGAAAATGTTGAAACTTGGAATGGTATCATCATTTCACCCGCATAGCATGTGCGAAATAGTAGAGAGGGTCACGGCAAAAACTGGACGCACTTCGTGTACAAACTGGACAAACTCTTTCGGAGTATCAGGGTTTCGGATGAGAACCCATCTTTTACACGAGCACTTCAATGTTTGTTAAACTTAGTTGAACTCCGGACTTCTTTTGTGTTCAGTATGCAGCATTCAAAGCGACAACATCAATTTCCAACATGTTCTGACATTATTTGTTGTTTTTCGGTCATTTACCTAATTGTTTAGAGAGCTAGATGACCGTGAAATTGAAAATCACTACAAAATGAATTCTGAAAATGTTGAAACTTGGCATGGTATCATCATTTCACCCGCATAGCATGTGCGAAAGAGTAGAGAGGGTCACGGAAAAAACTGGACGCACTTCGTGTACAAACTGGACAAACTCTTTTGGAGTATCAGGGTTTCGGACAAGAACTCATCTGTTACACGGGCACTTCAATGTTTTTTAAACTTATTTGAACTCCGGACTTCTTTTGTGTTCAGTATGCAGCATTCAAAGCGACGTCATCAATTTCCAACATGTTCTGACATCATTTGTTGTTTTCCACCATTTACCTAATTGTTTAGAGAGCTAAATGACCGTGAAATTGAAAACCACTACAAAATGAATTCTGAAAATGTTGAAACTTGGCATGGTATCATCATTTCACCCGCATAGCATGTGCGAAAGAGTAGAGAGGGTCACGGCAAAAACTGGACGCATTTCGTGTACAAACTGGACAAACTCTTTCGGAGTATCAGGGTTTCGGACGAGAACTCATCTGCTACACGGGCACTTCAATGTTTTTTAAACTTATTTGAATCCGGACTTGTTTTATGTTCAGTATGCAGCATTCAAAGCGACGTCATCAATTGCCAACCTGTTCTGACATCATTTGTTGTTTTTCGGTCATTTACCTAATTGTTTAGAGAGCTAAATGACCGTGAAATTGAAAATCACTACAAAATGAATTATGGAAATGTTGAAACTTGGCATGGTATCATCATTTCACCCGCATAGCATGTGCGAAAGAGTAGAGAGGGTCACGGCAAAAACTGGACGCACTTCGTGTACAAACTGGACAAACTCTTTCGGAGTATCAGGGTTTCGGACAAGAACTCATTTGTTACACGGGCACTTCAATGTTTTTTAAACTTATTTGAACTCCGGACTTCTTTTGTGTTCAGTTTGCAGCATTCAAAGCGACGGCATCAATTTCCAACATGTTCTGACATCATTTGTTGTTTTTCGGTCGTTTACCTAATTGTTTAGAGACCTAAATGACCGTGAAATTGAAAATCACTACAAAATGAATTCTGAAAATGTTGAAACTTGGCATGGTATCATCATTTGACCCGCATAGCATGTGCGAAAGAGTAGAGAGGGTCACGGCAAAAACTGGACGCACTTCGTGTACAAACTTGACAAACTCTTTCGGAGTATCGGGGTTTCGGACGAGAACTCATCCGTTACACGGGAACTTCAATGTTTTTTAAACTTATTTGAACTCTGGACTTCTTTTGTGTTCAGTATGCAGCGTTGAAAGCGATGTCTTCAATTCCCAACATGTTCTGACATCATTTGTTGTTTTCCGGTTATTTACCTAATTGTTTAGAGAGCTAAATGACTGAAATTGAAAATCAGTACAAAATGAATTCTGAAAATGTTGAAACTTGGCATGGTATCATCATTTCACCCGTATAGCATGTGCGAAAGAGTAGAGAGGGTCACGGCAAAAACAGGAGGCACTTCGTGTACAAACTGGACAAACTCTTTCGGAGTATCGGGGTTTCGGACGAGAACTCATCTGTTACACAGGCACTTCAATGTTTTTTAAACTTAGTTGAACTCCGGACTTCTTTTGTGTTCAGTATGCAGCATTCAAACCGACGTCATCAATTTCCAACATGTTCTGACATCATTTGTTGTTTTTTGGTCATTTACCTAATTCTTTAGAGAGCAAAATGACCGTGAAATTGAAAACCACTACAAAATGAATTCTGGAAATGTTGAAACTTGGCATGGTATCATCATTTCACCCGCATAGCATGTGCGAAAGAATAGAGAGGGTCACGGCAAAAACTGGACGCACTTCGTGTACAAACTGGACAAACTCTTTCGGAGTATCAGGGTTTCGGACGAGAACTCATCTGTTACACGGGCACTTCAATGTTTTTTAAACTTATTTGAACTCCGGACTTCTTTTGTCTTCAGTATGCGGCATTCAAAGCGACGTCATCAATTTCCAACATGTTCTGACATCATTTGTTGTTTTTCGGTCATTTACCTAATTGTTTAGAGAGCTAAATGACCGTGAAATTGGAAATCACTACAAAATGAATTCTGAAAATGTTGAAACTTGGCATGGTATCATCATTTGACCCGCATAGCATGTGCGAAAGAGTAGAGAGGGTCACGGCAAAAACTGGACGCACTTCGTGGACAAACTTGACAAACCCTTTCGGAGTATCAGGGTTTCGGACGAGAACTCATTCGTTACACGGGAACTTCAATGTTTTTTAAACTTATTTGAACTCCGGACTTCTTTTGTGTTCAGTATGCAACATTCAAAGCGACGTCATCAATTTTCCAACATGTTCTGACATCATTTGTTGTTTTTTGGTCATTTACCTAATTGTTTAGAGCGCTAAATGACCGTGAAATTGAAAATCACTACAAAATGAATTCTGAAAATGTTGAAACTTGGAATGGTATCATCATTTCACCCGCATAGCATGTGCGAAATAGTAGAGAGGGTCACGGCAAAAACTGGACGCACTTCGTGTACAAACTGGACAAACTCTTTCGGAGTATCAGGGTTTCGGATGAGAACCCATCTTTTACACGAGCACTTCAATGTTTGTTAAACTTAGTTGAACTCCGGACTTCTTTTGTGTTCAGTATGCAGCATTCAAAGCGACAACATCAATTTCCAACATGTTCTGACATTATTTGTTGTTTTTCGGTCATTTACCTAATTGTTTAGAGAGCTAGATGACCGTGAAATTGAAAATCACTACAAAATGAATTCTGAAAATGTTGAAACTTGGCATGGTATCATCATTTCACCCGCATAGCATGTGCGAAAGAGTAGAGAGGGTCACGGAAAAAACTGGACGCACTTCGTGTACAAACTGGACAAACTCTTTTGGAGTATCAGGGTTTCGGACAAGAACTCATCTGTTACACGGGCACTTCAATGTTTTTTAAACTTATTTGAACTCCGGACTTCTTTTGTGTTCAGTATGCAGCATTCAAAGCGACGTCATCAATTTCCAACATGTTCTGACATCATTTGTTGTTTTCCACCATTTACCTAATTGTTTAGAGAGCTAAATGACCGTGAAATTGAAAACCACTACAAAATGAATTCTGAAAATGTTGAAACTTGGCATGGTATCATCATTTGACCCGCATAGCATGTGCGAAAGAGTAGAGAGGGTCACGGCAAAAACTGGACGCATTTCGTGTACAAACTGGACAAACTCTTTCGGAGTATCAGGGTTTCGGACGAGAACTCATCTGCTACACGGGCACTTCAATGTTTTTTAAACTTATTTGAATCCGGACTTGTTTTATGTTCAGTATGCAGCATTCAAAGCGACGTCATCAATTGCCAACCTGTTCTGACATCATTTGTTGTTTTTCGGTCATTTACCTAATTGTTTAGAGAGCTAAATGACCGTGAAATTGAAAATCACTACAAAATGAATTATGGAAATGTTGAAACTTGGCATGGTATCATCATTTCACCCGCATAGCATGTGCGAAAGAGTAGAGAGGGTCACGGCAAAAACTGGACGCACTTCGTGGACAAACTTGACAAACCCTTTCGGAGTATCAGGGTTTCGGACGAGAACTCATTCGTTACACGGGAACTTCAATGTTTTTTAAACTTATTTGAACTCCGGACTTCTTTTGTGTTCAGTATGCAACATTCAAAGCGACGTCATCAATTTTCCAACATGTTCTGACATCATTTGTTGTTTTTCGGTCATTTACCTAATTGTTTAGAGCGCTAAATGACCGTGAAATTGAAAATCACTACAAAATGAATTCTGAAAATGTTGAAACTTGGAATGGTATCATCATTTCACCCGCATAGCATGTGCGAAATAGTAGAGAGGGTCACGGCAAAAACTGGACGCACTTCGTGTACAAACTGGACAAACTCTTTCGGAGTATCAGGGTTTCAGATGAGAACCCATCTTTTACACGAGCACTTCAATGTTTGTTAAACTTAGTTGAACTCCGGACTTCTTTTGTGTTCAGTATGCAGCATTCAAAGCGACAACATCAATTTCCAACATGTTCTGACATTATTTGTTGTTTTTCGGTCATTTACCTAATTGTTTAGAGAGCTAGATGACCGTGAAATTGAAAATCACTACAAAATGAATTCTGAAAATGTTGAAACTTGGCATGGTATCATCATTTCACCCGCATAGCATGTGCGAAAGAGTAGAGAGGGTCACGGAAAAAACTGGACGCACTTCGTGTACAAACTGGACAAACTCTTTTGGAGTATCAGGGTTTCGGACAAGAACTCATCTGTTACACGGGCACTTCAATGTTTTTTAAACTTATTTGAACTCCGGACTTCTTTTGTGTTCAGTATGCAGCATTCAAAGCGACGTCATCAATTTCCAACATGTTCTGACATCATTTGTTGTTTTCCACCATTTACCTAATTGTTTAGAGAGCTAAATGACCGTGAAATTGAAAACCACTACAAAATGAATTCTGAAAATGTTGAAACTTGGCATGGTATCATCATTTCACCCGCATAGCATGTGCGAAAGAGTAGAGAGGGTCACGGCAAAAACTGGACGCATTTCGTGTACAAACTGGACAAACTCTTTCGGAGTATCAGGGTTTCGGACGAGAACTCATCTGCTACACGGGCACTTCAATGTTTTTTAAACTTATTTGAATGCGGACTTGTTTTATGTTCAGTATGCAGCATTCAAAGCGACGTCATCAATTGCCAACCTGTTCTGACATCATTTGTTGTTTTTCGGTCATTTACCTAATTGTTTAGAGAGCTAAATGACCGTGAAATTGAAAATCACTACAAAATGAATTATGGAAATGTTGAAACTTGGCATGGTATCATCATTTCACCCGCATAGCATGTGCGAAAGAGTAGAGAGGGTCACGGCAAAAACTGGACGCACTTCGTGTACAAACTGGACAAACTCTTTCGGAGTATCAGGGTTTCGGACAAGAACTCATTGGTTACACGGGCACTTCAATGTTTTTTAAACTTATTTGAACTCCGGACTTCTTTTGTGTTCAGTTTGCAGCATTCAAAGCGACGGCATCAATTTCCAACATGTTCTGACATCATTTGTTGTTTTTCGGTCGTTTACCTAATTGTTTAGAGACCTAAATGACTGTGAAATTGAAAATCACTACAAAATGAATTCTGAAAATGTTGAAACTTGGCATGGTATCATCATTTGACCCGCATAGCATGTGCGAAAGAGTAGAGAGGGTCACGGCAAAAACTGGACGCACTTCGTGTACAAACTTGACAAACTCTTTCGGAGTATCGGGGTTTCGGACGAGAACTCATCCGTTACACGGGAACTTCAATGTTTTTTAAACTTATTTGAACTCTGGACTTCTTTTGTGTTCAGTATGCAGCGTTGAAAGCGATGTCTTCAATTCCCAACATGTTCTGACATCATTTGTTGTTTTCCGGTTATTTACCTAATTGTTTAGAGAGCTAAATGACTGAAATTGAAAATCAGTACAAAATGAATTCTGAAAATGTTGAAACTTGGCATGGTATCATCATTTCACCCGTATAGCATGTGCGAAAGAGTAGAGAGGGTCACGGCAAAAACAGGAGGCACTTCGTGTACAAACTGGACAAACTCTTTCGGAGTATCGGGGTTTCGGACGAGAACTAATCTGTTACACAGGCACTTCAATGTTTTTTAAACTTAGTTGAACTCCGGACTTCTTTTGTGTTCAGTATGCAGCATTCAAACCGACGTCATCAATTTCCAACATGTTCTGACATCATTTGTTGTTTTTTGGTCATTTACCTAATTCTTTAGAGAGCAAAATGACCGTGAAATTGAAAACCACTACAAAATGAATTCTGGAAATGTTGAAACTTGGCATGGTATCATCATTTCACCCGCATAGCATGTGCGAAAGAATAGAGAGGGTCACGGCAAAAACTGGACGCACTTCGTGTACAAACTGGACAAACTCTTTCGGAGTATCAGGGTTTCGGACGAGAACTCATCTGTTACACGGGCACTTCAATGTTTTTTAAACTTATTTGAACTCCGGACTTCTTTTGTCTTCAGTATGCGGCATTCAAAGCGACGTCATCAATTTCCAACATGTTCTGACATCATTTGTTGTTTTCAGTCATTTACCTAATTGTTTAGAGAGCTAAATGACCGTGAAATTGAAAATCACTACAAAATGAATTCTGGAAATGTTGAAACTTGGCATGGTATCATCATTTCACCCGCATGGCATGTGCAAAATAGTAGAGAGGGTCACGGCAAAAACTGGAGGCACTTCGTGT
Organism: Triticum urartu; assembly: GCF_056163025.1. Lineage (NCBI taxonomy): Eukaryota > Viridiplantae > Streptophyta > Magnoliopsida > Poales > Poaceae > Triticum > Triticum urartu. Next base: position 317,275,093 of record NC_141874.1, on the reverse strand, counting down.
ACAATCTGGACAAACTCTTTCGGAGTATCAGGGTTTCAGACAAGAACTCATCTGTTACACGAGCACTTCAATGTTTTTTAAACTTATTTGAACTCCGGACTTCTTTTGTGTTCAGTATGCAGCATTCAAAGCGACGTCATCAAGTTCCAACATGTTCTGACATCATTTGTTGTTTTTTGGTCATTTACCTAATTGTTTAGAGAGCTAAATTACCGTGAAATTGAAAATCACTACAAAATGAATTTCTGAAAATGTTGAAACATGGCATGGTATCATCATTTCACCCGCATAGCATGTGCGAAAGAGTAGAGAGGGTCACGGCAAAAACTGGACGCACTTCATGTACAAACTGGACAAACTCTTTCGGAGTATCAGGGTTTCGGACGAGAACTCATCTGTTACACGGGTACTTCAATGTTTTTTAAACTTATTTGAACTCCGGACTTCTTTTGTGTTCAGTATGCAGCATTCAAAGCGACGTCATCAATTTCCAACATGTTCTGACATCACTTGTTGTTTTTCGGTCATTTACCTAATTGTTTAGAGCGCTAAATGACCGTGAAATTGAAAATCACTACAAAATGAATTCTGGAAATACTGAAACTTGGCATGGCATCATCATTTCACCCGCATAGCATGTGTGAAAGAGTAGAGAGGGTCACGGCAAAAACTGGACGCACTTCGTGTACAAACTGGACAAACTCTTTCGGAGTATCAGGGTTTCGGACGAGAACTCATATGTTACACGGGCACTTCAATGTTTTTTAAACTTATTTGAACTCCGGACTTCTTTTGTGTTCAGTATGCGGCATTCAAAGCGACGTCATCAATTTCCAACATGTTCTGACATCATTTGTTGTTTTTCGGTCATTTACCTAATTGTTTAGAGAGCTAAATGACCGTGAAATTGAAAACCACTACAAAATGAATTCTGAAAATGTTGATACTTGGCATGGTATCATCATTTCACCCGCATAGCATGTGCGAGAGAGTAGAGAGGGTCACGGCGAAAACTGGACGCACTTCATGTACAAACTGGACAAACTCTTTTGGAGTATCAGGGTTTCGGACGAGAACTCATCTGTTACACGGGCACTTTAATGTTTTTTAATCTTATTTGAACTCCGGACTTCTTTTGTGTTCAGTATGCAGCATTCAAAGAGACGTCATCAATTTCCAACATGTTCTGACATCATTTGTTGTTTTCCGTCAATTACCTAATTGTTTAGAGAGCTAAATGACCGTGAAATTGAAAACCACTACAAAATGAATTCTGAAAATGTTGAAACTTGGCATGGTATCATCATTTCACCCGCATAGCATGTGCGAAAGAGTCGAGAGGGTCACGGCAAAAACTGGACGCACTTCGTGTAGAAACTGGAAAAACTCTTTCGGAATATCAAGGTTTCGGACGAGAACTCATCTGTTACACGGGCACTTCAATGTTTTTTAAACTTATTTGAACTCCGGACTTCTTTTGTGTTCAGTATGCAGCATTCAAAGTGACGTCATCAATTTCCAACATGTTTTGACATCATTTGTTGTTTTTCGGTCATTTACCTAATTGTTTAGAGCGCTAAATGACCGTGAAATTGAAAATCACTACAAAATGAATTCTGAAAATGTTGAAACTTGGCATGGTATCATCATTTCACCCGCATAGCATGTGCGAAAGAGTAGAGAGGGTCACGGCAAAAACCGGACGCACTTCGTGTACAAACTGGACAAACTCTTTCGGAGTATCAGGGTTTCGGACGAGAACTCATCTGTTACACGGGCACTTCAATGTTTTTTAAACTTATTTGAACTCCGGACTTCTTTTGTGTTCAGTTTGCAGCATTAAAAGCGACGTCATCAATTTCCAACATGTTCTGACATCATTTGTTGTTTTTCGGTCATTTACCTAATTGTTTAGAGAGGTAAATGACCGTGAAATTGAAAATCACTACAAAATGAATTCTGAAAATGGTGAAACTTGGCATGGTATCATCATTTGACCCGCATAGCATGTGCGAAAGAGTAGAGAGGGTCACGGCAAAAACTGGACGCACTTCGTGTGCAAACTGGACAAACTCTTTCGGAGTATCAGGGTTTCAGACGAGAACTCATCCGTTACACGGGAACTTCAATGTTTTTTAAACTTATTTGAACTCCGGACTTCTTTTGTGTTCAGTATGCGGCATTCAAAGCGACGTCATCAATTTCCAACATGTTCTGACATCATTTGTTGTTTTTTGGTCATTTACCTAATTGTTTAGAGAGCTAAATGACCGTGAAATTGAAAACCACTACAAAATGAATTCTGAAAATGTTGAAACTTGGCATGGTATCATCATTTCACCCGCATAGAATGTGCGAAAGAGTAGAGAGGGTCACGGCAAAAACTGGATGCACTTCGTGTACAAACTGGACAAACTCTTTCGGAGTATTAGGGTTTCGGACAAGAACTCATCTGTTACACGGGCACTTCAATGTTTTTTAAACTTATTTGAACTCTGGACTTCTTTTGTGTTCAGTATGCAGCATTCAAAGAGACGTCATCAATTTCCAACATGTTCTCACATCATTTGTTGTTTTCCGTCATTTACCTAATTGTTTAGAGAGCTAAATGACCGTGAAATTGAAAACCACTACAAAATGAATTCTGAAAATGTTGAAACTTGGCATGGTATCATCATTTCACCCGCATAGCATGTGCGAAAGAGTAGAGAGGGTCACGGCAAAAACTGGACGCACTTCGTGTACAAACTGGACAAACTCTTTCGGAGTATCAAGGTTTCGGACGAGAACTCATCTGTTACACGGGCACTTCAATGTTTTTAAAACTTATTTGAACTCCGGACTTCTTTTGTGTTCAGTATGCAGCATTCAAAGTGACGTCATCAATTTCCAACATGTTTTGACATCATTTGTTGTTTTTTGGTCATTTACCTAATTGTTTAGAGCGCTAAATGACCGTGAAATTGAAAATGACTACAAAGTGAATTCTGGAAATGCTGAAACTTGGCATGGTATCATCATTTCACCCGCATAGCATGTGCGAAAGAGTAGAGAGGGTCACGGCAAAAACTGGACGCACTTCGTGTACAAACTGGACAAACTCTTTCGGAGTATCAGGGTTTCGGACGAGAACTCATCTGTTACACGGGCACTTCAATGTTTTTTAAAAATATTTGAACTCCGTACTTCTTTTGTGTTCAGTTTGCAGCATTCAGAGCGACGTCATCAATTTCCAACATGTTCTGACATCATTTGTTGTTTTTCGGTCATTTACCTAATTGTTTAGAGCGCTAAATGACCGTGAAATTGAAAATCACTACAAAATGAATTCTGAAAATGTTGAAACTTGGCATGGTATCATCATTTCACCCGCATAGCATGTGCGAAAGAGTAGAGAGGGTCACGGCAAAAACTGGACGCACTTCGTGTACAAACTGGACAAACTCTTTCGGAGTATCAGGGTTTCGGACGAGAACTCATCTGTTACACGGGCACTTCAATGTTTTTTAAACTTATTTGAACTCCGGACTTCTTTTGTGTTCAGTTTGCAGCATTAAAAGCGACGTCATCAATTTCCAACATGTTCTGACATCATTTGTTGTTTTTCGGTCATTTACCTAATTGTTTAGAGAGGTAAATGACCGTGAAATTGAAAATCACTACAAAATGAATTCTGAAAATGGTGAAACTTGGCATGGTATCATCATTTGACCCGCATAGCATGTGCGAAAGAGTAGAGAGGGTCACGGCAAAAACTGGACGCACTTCGTGTGCAAACTGGACAAACTCTTTCGGAGTATCAGGGTTTCAGACGAGAACTCATCCGTTACACGGGAACTTCAATGTTTTTTAAACTTATTTGAACTCCGGACTTCTTTTGTGTTCAGTATGCGGCATTCAAAGCGACGTCATCAATTTCCAACATGTTCTGACATCATTTGTTGTTTTTTGGTCATTTACCTAATTGTTTAGAGAGCTAAATGACCGTGAAATTGAAAACCACTACAAAATGAATTCTGAAAATGTTGAAACTTGGCATGGTATCATCATTTCACCCGCATAGAATGTGCGAAAGAGTAGAGAGGGTCACGGCAAAAACTGGATGCACTTCGTGTACAAACTGGACAAACTCTTTCGGAGTATTAGGGTTTCGGACAAGGACTCATCTGTTACACGGGCACTTCAATGTTTTTTAAAGTTATTTGAACTCTGGACTTCTTTTGTGTTCAGTATGCAGCATTCAAAGAGACGTCATCAATTTCCAACATGTTCTCACATCATTTGTTGTTTTCCGTCATTTACCTAATTGTTTAGAGAGCTAAATGACCGTGAAATTGAAAACCACTACAAAATGAATTCTGAAAATGTTGAAACTTGGCATGGTATCATCATTTCACCCGCATAGCATGTGCGAAAGAGTAGAGAGGGTCACGGCAAAAACTGGACGCACTTCGTGTACAAACTGGACAAACTCTTTCGGAGTATCAAGGTTTCGGACGAGAACTCATCTGTTACACGGGCACTTCAATGTTTTTTAAACTTATTTGAACTCCGGACTTCTTTTGTGTTCAGTATGCAGCATTCAAAGTGACGTCATCAATTTCCAACATGTTTTGACATCATATGTTGTTTTTTGGTCATTTACCTAATTGTTTAGAGCGCTAAATGACCGTGAAATTGAAAATGACTACAAAGTGAATTCTGGAAATGCTGAAACTTGGCATGGTATCATCATTTCACCCGCATAGCATGTGCGAAAGAGTAGAGAGGGTCACGGCAAAAACTGGACGCACTTCGTGTACAAACTGGACAAACTCTTTCGGAGTATCAGGGTTTCGGACGAGAACTCATCTGTTACACGGGCACTTCAATGTTTTTTAAAAATATTTGAACTCCGTACTTCTTTTGTGTTCAGTTTGCAGCATTCAGAGCGACGTCATCAATTTCCAACATGTTCTGACATCATTTGTTGTTTTTCGGTCATTTACCTAATTGTTTAGAGCGCTAAATGACCGTGAAATTGAAAATCACTACAAAATGAATTCTGAAAATGTTGAAACTTGGCATGGTATCATCATTTCACCCGCATAGCATGTGCGAAAGAGTAGAGAGGGTCACGGCAAAAACTGGACGCACTTCGTGTACAAACTGGACAAACTCTTTCGGAGTATCAGGGTTTCGGACGAGAACTCATCTGTTACACGGGCACTTCAATGTTTTTTAAACTTATTTGAACTCCGGACTTCTTTTGTGTTCAGTTTGCAGCATTAAAAGCGACGTCATCAATTTCCAACATGTTCTGACATCATTTGTTGTTTTTCGGTCATTTACCTAATTGTTTAGAGAGGTAAATGACCGTGAAATTGAAAATCACTACAAAATGAATTCTGAAAATGGTGAAACTTGGCATGGTATCATCATTTGACCCGCATAGCATGTGCGAAAGAGTAGAGAGGGTCACGGCAAAAACTGGACGCACTTCGTGTGCAAACTGGACAAACTCTTTCGGAGTATCAGGGTTTCAGACGAGAACTCATCCGTTACACGGGAACTTCAATGTTTTTTAAACTTATTTGAACTCCGGACTTCTTTTGTGTTCAGTATGCGGCATTCAAAGCGACGTCATCAATTTCCAACATGTTCTGACATCATTTGTTGTTTTTTGGTCATTTACCTAATTGTTTAGAGAGCTAAATGACCGTGAAATTGAAAACCACTACAAAATGAATTCTGAAAATGTTGAAACTTGGCATGGTATCATCATTTCACCCGCATAGAATGTGCGAAAGAGTAGAGAGGGTCACGGCAAAAACTGGATGCACTTCGTGTACAAACTGGACAAACTCTTTCGGAGTATTAGGGTTTCGGACAAGGACTCATCTGTTACACGGGCACTTCAATGTTTTTTAAAGTTATTTGAACTCTGGACTTCTTTTGTGTTCAGTATGCAGCATTCAAAGAGACGTCATCAATTTCCAACATGTTCTCACATCATTTGTTGTTTTCCGTCATTTACCTAATTGTTTAGAGAGCTAAATGACCGTGAAATTGAAAACCACTACAAAATGAATTCTGAAAATGTTGAAACTTGGCATGGTATCATCATTTCACCCGCATAGCATGTGCGAAAGAGTAGAGAGGGTCACGGCAAAAACTGGACGCACTTCGTGTACAAACTGGACAAACTCTTTCGGAGTATCAAGGTTTCGGACGAGAACTCATCTGTTACACGGGCACTTCAATGTTTTTTAAACTTATTTGAACTCCGGACTTCTTTTGTGTTCAGTATGCAGCATTCAAAGTGACGTCATCAATTTCCAACATGTTTTGACATCATATGTTGTTTTTTGGTCATTTACCTAATTGTTTAGAGCGCTAAATGACCGTGAAATTGAAAATGACTACAAAGTGAATTCTGGAAATGCTGAAACTTGGCATGGTATCATCATTTCACCCGCATAGCATGTGCGAAAGAGTAGAGAGGGTCACGGCAAAAACTGGACGCACTTCGTGTACAAACTGGACAAACTCTTTCGGAGTATCAGGGTTTCGGACGAGAACTCATCTGTTACACGGGCACTTCAATGTTTTTTAAAAATATTTGAACTCCGTACTTCTTTTGTGTTCAGTTTGCAGCATTCAGAGCGACGTCATCAATTTCCAACATGTTCTGACATCATTTGTTGTTTTTCGGTCATTTACCTAATTGTTTAGAGCGCTAAATGACCGTGAAATTGAAAATCACTACAAAATGAATTCTGAAAATGTTGAAACTTGGCATGGTATCATCATTTCACCCGCATAGCATGTGCGAAAGAGTAGAGAGGGTCACGGCAAAAACTGGACGCACTTCGTGTACAAACTGGACAAACTCTTTCGGAGTATCAGGGTTTCGGACGAGAACTCATCTGTTACACGGGCACTTCAATGTTTTTTAAACTTATTTGAACTCCGGACTTCTTTTGTGTTCAGTTTGCAGCATTAAAAGCGACGTCATCAATTTCCAACATGTTCTGACATCATTTGTTGTTTTTCGGTCATTTACCTAATTGTTTAGAGAGGTAAATGACCGTGAAATTGAAAATCACTACAAAATGAATTCTGAAAATGGTGAAACTTGGCATGGTATCATCATTTGACCCGCATAGCATGTGCGAAAGAGTAGAGAGGGTCACGGCAAAAACTGGACGCACTTCGTGTGCAAACTGGACAAACTCTTTCGGAGTATCAGGGTTTCAGACGAGAACTCATCCGTTACACGGGAACTTCAATGTTTTTTAAACTTATTTGAACTCCGGACTTCTTTTGTGTTCAGTATGCGGCATTCAAAGCGACGTCATCAATTTCCAACATGTTCTGACATCATTTGTTGTTTTTTGGTCATTTACCTAATTGTTTAGAGAGCTAAATGACCGTGAAATTGAAAACCACTACAAAATGAATTCTGAAAATGTTGAAACTTGGCATGGTATCATCATTTCACCCGCATAGAATGTGCGAAAGAGTAGAGAGGGTCACGGCAAAAACTGGATGCACTTCGTGTACAAACTGGACAAACTCTTTCGGAGTATTAGGGTTTCGGACAAGGACTCATCTGTTACACGGGCACTTCAATGTTTTTTAAAGTTATTTGAACTCTGGACTTCTTTTGTGTTCAGTATGCAGCATTCAAAGAGACGTCATCAATTTCCAACATGTTCTCACATCATTTGTTGTTTTCCGTCATTTACCTAATTGTTTAGAGAGCTAAATGACCGTGAAATTGAAAACCACTACAAAATGAATTCTGAAAATGTTGAAACTTGGCATGGTATCATCATTTCACCCGCATAGCATGTGCGAAAGAGTAGAGAGGGTCACGGCAAAAACTGGACGCACTTCGTGTACAAACTGGACAAACTCTTTCGGAGTATCAAGGTTTCGGACGAGAACTCATCTGTTACACGGGCACTTCAATGTTTTTTAAACTTATTTGAACTCCGGACTTCTTTTGTGTTCAGTATGCAGCATTCAAAGTGACGTCATCAATTTCCAACATGTTTTGACATCATATGTTGTTTTTTGGTCATTTACCTAATTGTTTAGAGCGCTAAATGACCGTGAAATTGAAAATGACTACAAAGTGAATTCTGGAAATGCTGAAACTTGGCATGGTATCATCATTTCACCCGCATAGCATGTGCGAAAGAGTAGAGAGGGTCACGGCAAAAACTGGACGCACTTCGTGTACAAACTGGACAAACTCTTTCGGAGTATCAGGGTTTCGGACGAGAACTCATCTGTTACACGGGCACTTCAATGTTTTTTAAAAATATTTGAACTCCGTACTTCTTTTGTGTTCAGTTTGCAGCATTCAGAGCGACGTCATCAATTTCCAACATGTTCTGACATCATTTGTTGTTTTTCGGTCATTTACCTAATTGTTTAGAGAGCTAAATGACCGTGAAATTGAAAATCACTACAAAATGAATTCTGAAAATGGTGAAACTTGGCATGGTATCATCATTTGACCCGCAGAGCATGTGCGAAAGAGTAGAGAGGGTGACGGCAAAAACTGGATGCACTTCGTGTACAAACTGGACAAACTCTTTCGGAGTATCAGGGTTTCGGACGAGAACTCATCCGTTACACGGGAACTTCAATGTTTTTTAGACTTATTTGAACTCTGGACTTCTTTTGTGTTCAGTATGCGGCATTCAAAGCGACGTCATCAATTTCCAACATGTTCTGACATCATTTGTTGTTTTTTGGTCATTTACCTAATTGTTTAGAGAGCTAAATGACCGTGAAATTGAAAACCACTACAAAATGAATTCTGAAAATGTTGAAACTTGGCATGGTATCATCACTTGACCCGCATAGCATGTGCGAAAGAGTAGAGAGGGTCACGGCAAAAACTGGATGCACTTCGTGTACAAACTGGACAAACTCTTTCGGAGTATCAGGGTTTCGGACAAGAACTCATCTGTTACACGGGCACTTCAATGTTTTTTAAACTTATTTGAACTCTGGTCTTCTTTTGTGTTCAGTATGCAGCATTCAAAGAGACGTCATCAATTTCCAACATGTTCTCACATCATTTGTTGTTTTCCGTCATTTACCTAATTGTTTAGAGAGCTAAATGACCGTGAAATTGAAAACCACTACAAAATGAATTCTGAAAATGTTGAAACTTGGCATGGTATCATCATTTCACCCGCATAGCATGTGCGAAAGAGTAGAGAGGGTCACGGCAAAAACTGGACGCACTTCGTGTACAAACTGGACAAACTCTTTCGGAGTATCAAGGTTTCGGACGAGAACTCATCTGTTACACGGGCACTTCAATGTTTTTTAAACTTATTTGAACTCCGGACTTCTTTTGTGTTCAGTATGCTGCATTCAAAGTGACATCATCAATTTCCAACATGTTTTGACATCATTTCTTGTTTTTTGGTCATTTACCTAATTGTTTAGAGCGCTAAATGACCGTGAAATTGAAAATGACTACAAAGTGAATTCTAGAAATGCTGAAACTTGGCATGGTATCATCATTTCACCCGCATAGCATGTGCGAAAGAGTAGAGAGGGTCACGGCAAAAACTGGACGCACTTCGTGTACAAACTGGACAAACTCTTTCGGAGTATCAGGGTTTCGGACGAGAACTCATCTGTTACACGGGCACTTCAATGTTTTTTAAAAATATTTGAACTCCGTACTTCTTTTGTGTTCAGTTTGCAGCATTCAGAGCGACGTCATCAATTTCCAACATGTTCTGACATCATTAGTTGTTTTTTGGTCATTTACCTAATTGTTTAGAGAGCTAAATGACCGTGAAATTGAAAATCACTACAAAATGAATTCTGGAAATGTTGAAACTTGGCATGGTATCATCATCTGACCCGCATAGCATGTGCGAAAGAGTAGAGAGGGTCACGGCAAAAACTGGATGCACTTCGTGTACAAACTGGACAAACTCTTTCGGAGTATCAGGGTTTCGGACGAGAACTCATCCGTTACACGGGAACTTCAATGTTTTTTAAACTTATATGAACTCTGGACTTCTTTTGTGTTCAGTATGCGGCATTCAAAGCGACGTCATCAATTTCCAACATGTTCTGACATCATTTGTTGTTTTTTGGTCATTTACCTAATTGTTTAGAGAGCTAAATGACCGTGAAATTGAAAACCACTACAAAATGAATTCTGAAAATGTTGAAACTTGGCATGGTATCATCATTTCACCCGCATAGCATGTGCGAAAGAGTAGAGAGGGTCACGGCAAAAACTAGATGCACTTCGTGTACAAACTGGACAAACTCTTTCGGAGTATCAGGGTTTCGGACAAGAACTCATCTGTTACACGGGCACTTCAATGTTTGTTAAACTTATTTGAACTCTGGACTTCTTTTGTGTTCAGTATGCAGCATTCAAAGAGACGTCACCAATTTCCAACATGTTCTCACATCATTTGTTGTTTTCCGTCATTTACCTAATTGTTTAGAGAGCTAAATGACCGTGAAATTGAAAACCACTACAAAATGAATTCTGAAAATGTTGAAACATGGCATGGTATCATCATTTCACCCGCATAGCATGTGCGAAAGAGTAGAGAGGGTCACGGCAAAAACTGGACGCACTTCGTGTACAAGCTGGACAAACTCTTTCGGAGTATCAAGGTTTCGGACGAGAACTCATCTGTTACACGGGCACTTCAATGTTTTTTAAACTTACTTGAACTCTGGACTTCTTTTGTGTTCAGTATGCAGCATTCAAAGTGACGTCATCAATTTCCAACATGTTTTGACATCATTTGTTGTTTTTCGGTCATTTACCTAATTGTTTAGAGCGCTAAATGACCGTGAAATTGAAAATCACTACAAAATGAATTCTGGAAATGCTGAAACTTGGCATGGTATCATCATTTCACCCGCATAGCATGTGCGAAAGAGTAGAGAGGGTCACGGCAAAAACTGGACGCACTTCGTGTACAAACTGGACAAACTCTTTCGGAGTATCAGGGTTTCGGACGAGAACTCATCTGTTACACGGGCACTTCAATGTTTTTTAAACTTATTTGAACTCCGTACTTCTTTTGTGTTCAGTTTGCAGCATTCAAAGTGACGTCATCAATTTCCAACATGTTCTGACATCATTTGTTGTTTTTCGGTCATTTACCTAATTGTTTAGACAGCTAAATGACCGTGAAATTGAAAATCAGTACAAAATGAATTCTGAAAATGTTGAAACTTGGCATGGTATCATCATTTGACCCGCATAGCATGTGCGAAAGAGTAGAGAGGGTCACGGCAAAAACTGGACGCACTTCGTGTACAAACTGGACAAACTCTTTCGGAGTATCAGGGTTTCGGACGAGAACTCATCCGTTACACGGGAACTTCAATGTTTTTTAAACTTATTTGAACTCCGGACTTCTTTTGTGTTCAGTATGCAGCGTTCAAAGTGATGTCTTCAATTCCCAACATGTTCTGACATCATTTGTTGTTTTTCGGTCATTTACCTAATTGTTTAGAGAGCTAAATGACTGAAATTGAAAATCAGTACAAAATGAATTCTGAAAATGTTGAAACTTGGCATGGTATCATCATTTCACCCGCATAGCATGTGCGAAAGAGTAGAGAGGGTCACGGCAAAAACTGGACGCACTTCCTGTACAAACTGGACAAACTCTTTCGGAGTATTAGGGTTTCGGACGAGAACTCATCTGTTACACGGGCACTTCAATGTTTTTTAAACTTATTTGTACTTCGGACTTCTTTTTTGTTCAGTATGCAGCATTCAAAGCGATGTCATCAATTTGCAACATGTTCTGACATCATTTGTTGTTTTTCGGTCATTTACCTAATTGTTTAGAGAGCTAAATGATCGTGAAATTGAAAATCACTACAAAATGAATTCTGAAAATGTTGAAACATGCCATGGTATCATCATTTCACCCGCATAGCATGTGCGAAAGAGTAGAGAGGGTCACGGCAAAAACTGGACGCACTTCGTGTACAAACTGGACAAACTCTTTCGGAGTATCAGGGTTTCAGACGAGAACTCATCTGTTACACGGGCATTTCAATGTTTTTTAAACTTATTTGAACTCTGGACTTCTTTTGTGTTCAGTATGCAGCATTCAAAGAGACGTCATCAATTTCCAACATGTTCTGACATCATTTGTTGTTTTCCGTCATTTACCTAATTGTTTAGAGAGCTAAATGACCGTGAAATTGAAAACCACTACAAAATGAATTCTGAAAATGTTGAAACTTGGCATGGTATCATCATGCACCCGCATAGCATGTGCGAAAGAGTAGGAAGGTCACGGCAAAAACTGGACGCACTTCGTGTAGAAACTGGACAAACTCTTTCGGAGTATCAAGGTTTCGGACAAGAACTCATCTGTTACACAGGCACTTCAATGTTTCTTAAACTTATTTGAACTCCGGACTTCTTTTATGTTCAGTATGCAGCATTCAAAGCGACGTCATCAATTGCCAACATGTTCTGACATCATTTGTTGTTTTTCGGTCATTTACCTAATTGTTTAGAGAGCTAAATGACCGTGAAATTGAAAATCACTACAAAAATGAATTCTGGAAATGTTGAAACTTGGCATGGTATCATCATTTCACCCGCATAGCATGTGCGAAAGAGTAGAGAGGGTCACGGCAAAAACTGGACGCACTTCGTGTACAAACTGGACAAACTCTTTCGGAGTATCAGGGTTTCGGACAAGAACTCATCTGTTACACGGGCACTTCAATGTTTTTTAAACTTATTTGAACTCCGGACTTCTTTTGTGTTCAGTATGCAACATTCAAAGCGACGTCATCAATTTCCAACATGTTCTGACATCATTTGTTGTTTTCAGTCATTTACCTAATTGTTTAGAGCACTAAATGACCGTGAAATTGAAAATCACTACAAAATGAATTATGAAAATGTTGAAACTTGGCATGGTATCATCATTTCACCCGCATAGCATGTGCGAAAGAGTAGAGAGGGTCACGGCAAAAACTGGACGCACTTCGTGTACAAACTGGACAAACTCTTTCAGAGTATCAGGGTTTCGGACAAGAACTCATCTGTTACACGGGCACTTCAATGTTTTTTAAACTTATTTGAACTCCGGACTTCTTTTGTGTTCAGTTTGCAGCATTCAAAGCGACGTCATCAATTTCCAACATGTTCTGACATCATTTGTTGTTTTTCGGTCATTTACCTAATTGTTTAGAGACCTAAATGACCGTGAAATTGAAAATCACTACAAAATGAATTCTGAAAATGTTGAAACTTGGCATGGTATTATCATTTGACCCGCATAGCATGTGCGAAAGAGTAGAGAGGGTCACGGCAAAAATTGGACGCACTTCGTGTACAAACCTGACAAACTCTTTCGGAGTATCAGGGTTTCGGACGAGAACTCATCCGTTACACGGGAACTTCAATGTTTTTTAAACTTATTTGAACTCCGGACTTCTTTTGTGTTCAGTATGCAGCGTTCAAAGCGATGTCTTCAATTCCCAACATGTTCTGACATCATTTGTTGTTTTTCGGTCATTTACCTAATTGTTTAGAGAGCTAAATGACCGTGAAATTGAAAACCACTACAAAATGAATTCTGAAAATGTTGAAACTTGGCATGGTATCATCATGCACCCGCATAGCATGTGCGAAAGAGTAGAGAAGGTCACGGCAAAAACTGGACGCACTTCGTGTAGAAACTGGACAAACTCTTTCGGAGTATCAAGGTTTCGGACAAGAACTCATCTGTTACACAGGCACTTCAATGTTTCTTAAACTTATTTGAACTCCGGACTTCTTTTATGTTCAGTATGCAGCATTCAAAGCGACGTCATCAATTGCCAACATGTTCTGACATCATTTGTTGTTTTTCGGTCATTTACCTAATTGTTTAGAGAGCTAAATGACCGTGAAATTGAAAATCACTACAAAAATGAATTCTGGAAATGTTGAAACTTCCATGGTATCATCATTTCACCCGCATAGCATGTGCGAAAGAGTAGAGAGGGTCACGGCAAAAACTGGACGCACTTCGTGTACAAACTGGACAAACTCTTTCGGAGTATCAGGGTTTCGGACAAGAACTCATCTGTTACACGGGCACTTCAATGTTTTTTAAACTTATTTGAACTCCGGACTTCTTTTGTGTTCAGTATGCAACATTCAAAGCGACGTCATCAATTTCCAACATGTTCTGACATCATTTGTTGTTTTCAGTCATTTACCTAATTGTTTAGAGCACTAAATGACCGTGAAATTGAAAATCACTACAAAATGAATTATGAAAATGTTGAAACTTGGCATGGTATCATCATTTCACCCGCATAGCATGTGCAAAAGAGTAGAGAGGGTCACGGCAAAAACTGGACGCACTTCGTGTACAAACTGGACAAACTCTTTCAGAGTATCAGGGTTTCGGACAAGAACTCATCTGTTACACGGGCACTTCAATGTTTTTTAAACTTATTCGAACTCCGGACTTCTTTTGTGTTCAGTTTGCAGCATTCAAAGCGACGTCATCAATTTCCAACATGTTCTGACATCATTTGTTGTTTTTCGGTCATTTACCTAATTGTTTAGAGACCTAAATGACCGTGAAATTGAAAATCACTACAAAATGAATTCTGAAAATGTTGAAACTTGGCATGGTATTATCATTTGACCCGCATAGCATGTGCGAAAGAGTAGAGAGGGTCACGGCAAAAATTGGACGCACTTCGTGTACAAACCTGACAAACTCTTTCGGAGTATCAGGGTTTCGGACGAGAACTCATCCGTTACACGGGAACTTCAATGTTTTTTAAACTTATTTGAACTCCGGACTTCTTTTGTGTTCAGTATGCAGCGTTCAAAGCGATGTCTTCAATTCCCAACATGTTCTGACATCATTTGTTGTTTTTCGGTCATTTACCTAATTGTTTAGAGAGCTAAATGACTGAAATTGAAAATCAGTACAAAATGAATTCTGAAAATGTTGAAACTTGGCATGGTATCATCATTTCACCCGCATAGCATGTGCGAAAGAGTAGAGAGGGTCACGGCAAAAACTGGACGCACTTCGTGTACAAACCGGACAAACTCTTTCGGAGTATCAGGGTTCCGGACGAGAACTCATCTGTTACACAGGCACTTCAATGTTTTTTAAACTTATTTGTACTTCGGACTTTTTTTGTGTTCAGTATGCAGCATTCAAAGCGATGTCATCAATTTCCAACATGTTCTGACATCATTTGTTTTTTTTCGGTCATTTACCTAATTGTTTAGAGAGCTAAATGACCGTGAAATTGAAAATCACTACAAAATGAATTCTGAAAATGTTGAAACTTGGCATGGTATCATCATTTCACCCGCATAGCATGTGTGAAAGAGTATAGAGGGTCACAGCAAAAACTGGACGCACTTCATGTACAAACTGGACAAACTCTTTCGGAGTATCAGGGTTTCGGACGAGAACTCATCTGTTACACGAGCACTTCAATGTTTTTTAAACTTAGTTGAACTCCGGACTTCTTTTTTGTTCAGTATGCAGCATTCAAAGCGACGTCATCAATTTCCAACATGTTCTGACATCATTTGTTGTTTTTCGGTCGTTTACCTAATTCTTTAGAGAGCAAAATGACCGTGAAATTTAAAACCACTACAAAATGAATTCTGGAAATGTTGAAACTTGGCATGGTATCATCATTTCACCCGCATAGCATGTGCGAAAGAGTAGAGAGGGTCACGGCAAAAACTGGACGCACTTCCTGTACAAACTGGACAAACTCTTTTGGAGTATCAGGGTTTCGGACGAGAACTCATCTGTTACACGGGCACTTCAATGTTTTTTAAACTTATTTGAACTCCGGACTTCTTTTGTGTTCAGTATGCGGCATTCAAAGCGATGTCATCAATTTCCAACGTGTTCTGACATCATTTGTTGTTTTTCGGTCATTTACCTAATTGTTTAGAGAGCTAAATGACCGTGAAATTGAAAATCACTACAAAATGAATTCTGAAAATGTTGAAACATGGCATGCTATCATCATTTCACCCGCATAGCATGTGCGAAAGAGTAGAGAGGGTCACGGCAAAAACTGGACGCACTTCGTGTACAAACTGGACAAACTCTTTCGGAGTATCAGGGTTTCAGACGAGAACTCATCTGTTACACGAGCACTTCAATGTTTTTTAAACTTATTTGAACTCCGGACTTCTTTTGTGTTCAGTATGCAGCATTCAAAGCGACATCATCAATTTCCAACATGTTCTGACATCATTTGTTGTTTTTCGGTCATTTACCTAATTGTTTAGAGAGCTAAATGACCGTGAAATTGAAAATCACTACAAAATGAATTCTGAAAATGTTGAAACATGGCATGGTATCATCATTTCACCCGCATAGCATGTGCGAAAGAGTAGAGAGGGTCAAGGCAAAAACTGGACGCACTTCGTGTAGAAACTGGACAAACTCTTTCGGAGTATCAAGGTTTCGGACAAGAACTCATCTCTTACACGAGCACTTCAATGTTTTTTAAACTTATTTAAACTCCGGACTTCTTTTGTGTTCAGTATGCAGCATTCAAAGCAACGTCCTCAATTTCCAACATGTTCTGACATCATTTGTTGTTTTTCGGTCATTTACCTAATTGTTTAGAGAGCTAAATAACCGTGAAATTGAAAATCACTACAAAATGAATTCTGAAAATGTTGAAACATGGCATGGTATCATCATTTCACCCGCATAGCATGTGCGAAAGAGTAGAGAGGGTCACGGCAAAAACTGGACGCACTTCGTGTACAAACTGGACAAACTCTTTCGGAATATCAGGCTTTCGGACGAGAACTCATCTGTTACACGGGCACTTCAATGTTTTTTAAACTTATTTGTACTTCGGACTTCTTTTGTGTTCAGTATGCAGCATTCAAAGCGACGTCATCAATTTCCAACATGTTCTGACATCACTTGTTGTTTTTCGGTCATTTACCTAATTGTTTAGAGCGCTAAATGACCGTGAAATTGAAAATCACTACAAAATGAATTCTGGAAATGCTGAAACTTGGCATGGTATCATCATTTCACCCGCATAGCATGTGCGAAAGAGTAGAGAGGGTCACGGCAAAAACTAGACGCACTTCGTGTACAAACTGGACAAACTCTTTCGGAGTATCAGGGTTTCGGACGAGAACTCATCTGTTACACGGGCACTTCAATGTTTTTTAAACTTATTTGAACTCTGGACTTCTTTTGTGTTCAGTATGCAGCATTTAAAGAGATGTCATCAATTTCCAACATGTTCTCACATCATTTGTTGTTTTTCGGTCATTTACCTAATTGTTTAGAGAGCTAAATGACCGTGAAATTGAAAACCACTACAAAATGAATTCTGAAAATGTTGAAACTTAGCATGGTATCATCATTTCACCCGCATAGCATGTGCGAAAGAGTAGAGAGGGTCATGGCAAAAACTGGACGCACTTCGTGTACAACTGGACAAACTCTTTCGGAGTATCAGGGTTTCAGACGAGAACTCATCTGTTACACGGGCACTTCAATGTTTTTTAAACTTATTTGAACTCCGGACTTCTTTGTGTTCAGTATGCAGCATTCAAAGCAACGTCATCAATTTCCAACATGTTCTGACATCATTTGTTGTTTTTCGGTCATTTACCTAATTGTTTAGAGAGCTAAATGACCGTGAAATTGAAAATCACTACAAAATGAATTCTGAAAATGTTGAAACTTGGCATGGTATCATCATTTGACCCGCATAGCATGTGCGAAAGAGTAGAGAGGGTCACGGCAAAAACTGGACACACTTCGTGTACAAACTGGACAAGCTCTTTCGGAGTATCAGGGTTTCGGACGTGAACTCGTCCGTTACACGGGAACTTCAATGTTTTTTAAACTTATTTGAACTCCGGACTTCTTTTGTGTTCAGTATGCAGCGTTCAAAGCGACGTCATCAATTTCCAACATGTTCTGACATCATTTGTTGTTCTTCGGTCATTTACCTAATTGTTTAGAGCGCTAAATGACCGTGAAATTGAAAATCAGTACAAAATGAATTCTGAAAATGTTAAACTTGGCATGGTGTCATCATTTCACCCGCATAGCATGTGCGAAAGAGTAGAGAGGGTCACGGCAAAAACTGGACGCACTTCGTGTACAAACTGGACAAACTCTTTCGGAGTATCAGGGTTTCGGACGAGAACTCATCTGTTACACGGGCACTTCAATGTTTTTTAAACTTATTTGTACTTCGGACTTCTTTTGTGTTCAGTATGCAGCATTCAAAGCGATGTCATCAATTTCCAACATGTTCTGACATCATTTGTTGTTTTTTGGTCATTTACCTAATTGTTTAGAGAGCTAAATAACCGTGAAATTGAAAATCACTACAAAATGAATTCTGAAAATGTTGAAACATGGCATGGTATCATCATTTCACCCGCATAGCATGTGCGAAAGAGTAAAGAGGGTCACGGCAAAAACTGGATGCACTTCGTGTACAAACTGGACAAACTCTTTCGGAGTATCAGGGTTTTGGACGAGAACTCATCTGTTACACGGGCACTTCAATGTTTTTTAAACTTATTTGAACTCCGGACTTCTTTTGTGTTCAGTATGCAGCATTCAAAGCGACGTCATCAATTTCCAACATGTTCTGACATCACTTGTTGTTTTTCGGTCATTTACCTAATTGTTTAGAGCGCTAAATGACCGTGAAATTGAAAATCACTACAAAATGAATTCTGGAAATGCTGAAACTTGGCATGGTATCATCATTTCACCCGCATAGCATGTGCGAAAGAGTAGAGAGGGTCACGGCAAAAACTGGACGCACTTCGTGTTCAAACTGGACAAACTCTTTCGGAGTATCAGGGTTTCGGACGAGAACTCATCTGTTACACGGGCGCTTTAATGCTTTTTAAACTTATTTGAACTCCGGACTTCTTTTGTGTTCAGTATGCAGCATTCAAAGCGACGTCATCAATTTCCAACATGTTCTGACATCATTTGTTGTTTTTCGGTCATTTACCTAATTGTTTAGAGAGCTAAATGACCGTGAAATTGAAAACCACTACAAAATGAATTCTGGAAATGTTGAAACCTGGCATGGTATCATCATTTCACCCGCATAGCATGTGCGAAAGAGTAGAGAGGGTCAAGGCAAAAACTGGACGCACTTCGTGTACAAACTGGACAAACTCTTTCGGAGTATGAGGGTTTCGGACGAGAACTCATCTGTTACACGGGCGCTTTAATGCTTTTTAAACTTATTTGAACTCCGGACTTCTTTTGTGTTCAGTATGCAGCATTCAAAGCGACGTCATCAATTTCCAACATGTTCTGACATCATTTGTTGTTTTTTGGTCATTTACCTAATTGTTTAGAGAGCTAAATAACCGTGAAATTGAAAATCACTACAAAATGAATTCTGAAAATGTTGAAACATGGCATGGTATCATCATTTCACCCGCATAGCATGTGCGAAAGAGTAGAGAGGGTCACGGCAAAAACTGACGCACTTCGTGTACAAACTGGACAAACTCTTTCGGAATATCAGGCTTTCGGACGAGAACTCATCTTTTACACGGGCACTTCAATGTTTTTTAAACTTATTTGAACTCCGGACTTCTTTTGTGTTCAGTATGCAGCATTCAAAGCGACGTCATCAATTTCCAACATGTTCTGACATCATTTGTTGTTTTTTGGTCATTTACCTAATTGTTTAGAGCGCTAAATGACCGTGAAATTGAAAATCACTACAAAATGAATTCTGAAAATGTTGAAACTTGGCATGGTATCATCATTTCACCCGCATAGCATGTGCGAAAGAGTAGAGAGGGTCACGGCAAAAACTGGACGCACTTCGTGTACAAACTGGACAAACTCTTTCGGAGTATCAGGGTTTCAGACGAGAACTCATATGTTAGACAAGCACTTGAATGTTTTTTAAACTTTTTTGAACTCTGGACTTCTTTTGTTTTCAGTATGCAGCATTCAAAGCGACGTCATCAATTTCCAACATGTTCTGACATCATTTGTTGTTTTTCGGTCATTTACCTAATTGTTTAGAGAGCTAAATGACCGTGAAATTGAAAACCACTACAAAAGGAATTCTAGAAATGTTGAAACCTGGCATGGTATCATCATTTCACCCGCATAGCATGTGCGAAAGAGTAGAGAGGGTCACGGCAAAAACTGGACGCACTTCGTGTACAAACTGGACAAACTCTTTCGGAGTATGAGGGTTTCGGACGAGAACTCATCTGTTACACGGGCGCTTTAATGCTTTTTAAACTTATTTGAACTCCGGACTTCTTTTGTGTTCAGTATGCAGCATTCAAAGCGACGTCATCAATTTCCAACATGTTCTGACATCATTTGTTGTTTTTTGGTCATTTACCTAATTGTTTAGAGAGCTAAATAACCGTGAAATTGAAAATCACTACAAAATGAATTCTGAAAATGTTGAAACATGGCATGGTATCATCATTTCACCCGCATAGCATGTGCGAAAGAGTAGAGAGGGTCACGGCAAAAACTGACGCACTTCGTGTACAAACTGGACAAACTCTTTCGGAATATCAGGCTTTCGGACGAGAACTTATTTGTTACACGGGCACTTCAATGTTTTTTAAACTTATTTGAACTCCGGACTTCTTTTGTGTTAAGTATGCAGCATTCAAAGCGACGTCATCAATTTCCAACATGTTCTGACATCACTTGTTGTTTTTCGGTCATTTACCGAATTGTTTAGAGCGCTAAATGACCGTGAAATTGAAAAGCAGTACAAAATGAATTCTGAAAATGTTGAAACTTGGCATGGTATCATCATTTCACCCGCATAGCATGTGCGAAAGAGTAGAGAGGGTCACGGCAAAAACTGGACGCACTTCGTGTAGAAACTAGACAAACTCTTTTGGAGTATCAGGGTTTCGGACGAGAACTCATCTGTTACACGGGCACTTCAATGTTTTTTAAACTTATTTGAACTCCGGACTTCTTTTGTGTTCAGTATGCGGCATTCAAAGCGACGTCATCAATTTCCAACATGTTCTGACATCATTTGTTGTTTTTCGGTCATTTACCTAATTGTTTAGAGAGCTAAATGACCGTGAAATTGAAAACCACTACAAAATGAATTCTGGAAATGTTGAAACCTGGCATGGTATCATCATTTCACCCGCATAGCATGTGCGAAAGAGTAGAGAGGGTCACGGCAAAAACTGGACGCACTTCGTGTACAAACTGGACAAACTCTTTCGGAGTATGAGGGTTTCGGATGAGAACTCATCTGTTACACGGGCGCTTTAATGATTTTTAAACTTATTTGAACTCCGGACTTCTTTTGTGTTCAGTATGCAGCATTCAAAGCGACGTCATCAATTTCCAACATGTTCTGACATCATTTGTTGTTTTTTGGTCATTTACCTAATTGTTTAGAGAGCTAAATAACCGTGAAATTGAAAATCACTACAAAATGAATTCTGAAAATGTTGAAACATGGCATGGTATCATCATTTCACCCGCATAGCATGTGCGAAAGAGTAGAGAGGGTCACGGCAAAAACTGACGCACTTCGTGTACAAACTGGACAAACTCTTTCGTAATATCAGGCTTTCGGACGAGAACTTATTTGTTACACGGGCACTTCAATGTTTTTTAAACTTATTTGAACTCCGGACTTCTTTTGTGTTCAGTATGCAGCATTCAAAGCGACGTCATCAATTTCCAACATGTTCTGACATCACTTGTTATTTTTCGGTCATTTACCTAATTGTTTAGAGCGCTAAATGACCGTGAAATTGAAAAGCAGTACAAAATGAATTCTGAAAATGTTGAAACTTGGCATGGTATCATCATTTCACCCGCATAGCATGTGCGAAAGAGTAGAGAGGGTCACGGCAAAAACTGGACGCACTTCGTGTAGAAACTAGACAAACTCTTTTGGAGTATCAGGGTTTCGGACGAGAACTCATCTGTTACACGGGCACTTCAATGTTTTTTAAACTTATTTGTACTTCGGACTTCTTTTGTGTTCAGTATACAGCATTCAAAGCGATGTCATCAATTTCCAACATGTTCTGACATCATTTGTTGTTTTTCGGTCATTTACCTAATTGTTTAGAGAGCTAAATGACCGTGATATTGAAAATCACTACAAAATGAATTCTGAAAATGTTAAAACATGGCATGCTATCATCATTTCACCCGCATAGCATGTGCGAAAGAGTAGAGAGGGTCACGGCAAAAACTGGACGCACTTCGTGTAAAAACTGGACAAACTCTTTCGGAGTATCAGGGTTTCGGACGAGAACTCATCTTTTACACGGGCCCTTCAATGTTTTTTAAACTTATTTGAACTCCGGACTTCTTTTGTGTTCAGTATGCAGCACTCAAAGCGACGTCATCAATTTCCAACATGTTCTGACATCATTTGTTGTTTTTTGGTCATTTACCTAATTGTTTAGAGAGCTAAATAACCGTGAAATTGAAAATCACTACAAAATGAATTCTGAAAATGTTGAAACTTGGCATGGTATCATCATTTCACCCGCATCGCATGTGTGAAAGAGTAGAGAGGGTCACGGCAAAAACTGGACGCACTTCGTGTACAAACTGGACAAACTCTTTCGGAGTATCAGGGTTTCGGACGAGAACTCATCTGTTACACGGGCCCTTCAATGTTTTTGAAACTTATTTGAACTCCGGACTTCTTTTGTGTTCAGTATGCAGCATTCAGAGCGACGTCATCAATTTCCAACATGTTCTGACATCATTTGTTGTTTTTTGGTCATTTACCTAATTGTTTAGAGAGCTAAATAACCGTGAAATTGAAAATCACTACAAAATAAATTCTGAAAATGTTGAAACATGGCATGGTATCATCATTTCACCCGCATAGCATGTGCGAAAGAGTAGGGAGGGTCACGGCAAAAACTGGACGCACTTCGTGTACAAACTAGACAAACTCTTTCGGAGTATCAGGGTTTCGGACGAGAACTCATCTTTTACACGGGCCCTTCAATGTTTTTTAAACTTATTAGAACTCCGGACTTCTTTTGTGTTCCGTATGCAGCATTCAAAGCGACGTCATCAATTTCCAACATGTTCTGACATCACTTGTTGTTTTTCGGTCATTTACCTAATTGTTTAGAGCGCTAAATGACCGTGAAATTGAAAATCACTACAAAATGAATTCTGGAAATGCTGAAACTTGGCATGGTATCATCATTTCACCCACATAGCATGTGCGAAAGAGTAGAGAGGGTCACGGCAAAAACTGGACGCACTTCGTGTACAAACTGGACAAACACTTTCGGAGTATCAGGGTTTCGGACGAGAACTCATCTGTTACACGGGCACCTGTATGTTTTTTAAACTTATTTGTACTTCGGACTTCTTTTGTGTTCAGTATGCAGCATTCAAAGCGATGTCATCAATTTCCAACATGTTCTGACATCATTTGTTGTTTTTCGGTCATTTACCTAATTGTTTAGAGAGCTAAATAACCGTGAAATTCAAAATCACTACAAAATGAATTCTAAAAATGTTGAAACTTGGCATGGTATCATCATTTCACCTGCATAGCATGTGCGAAAGAGTAGAGAGGGTCACGGCAAAAACTGGACGCACTTCGTGTACAAACTGGACAAACTCTTTCGGAGTATGAGGGTTTCGGACAAGAACTCATATGTTAGACAAGCACTTGAATGTTTTTTAAAATTATTTGAACTCCGGACTTCTTTTGTGTTCAGTATGCAGCATTCAAAGCGACGTCATCAATTTCCAACATGTTCTGACATCATTTATTGTTTTCGGTCATTTACCTAATTGTTTAGAGAGCTAAATGACCATGAAATTGAAAACCACTACAAAATGAATTCTGGAAACGTTGAAACTTGGCATGGTATCATCATTTCACCCGCATAGCATGTGCGAAAGAGTAGAGAGGGTCACGGCAAAAACTGGACGCACTTCGTGTACAAACTGGACAAACTCTTTCGGAGTATCAGGGTTTCGGACGAGAACTCATCTGTTACACGGGCCCTTCAATGTTTTTGAAACTTATTTGAACTCCGGACTTCTTTTGTGTTCAGTATGCAGCATTCAAAGCGACGTCATCAATTTCCAACATGTTCTGACATCACTTGTTGTTTTTCGGTCATTTACCTAATTGTTTAGAGCGCTAAATGACCGTGAAATTGAAAAGCAGTACAAAATGAATTCTGAAAATGTTGAAACTTGGCATGGTATCATCATTTCACCCGCATAGCATGTGCGAAAGAGTAGAGAGGGTCACGGCAAAAACTGGACGCACTTCGTGTAGAAACTAGACAAACTCTTTTGGAGTATCAGGGTTTCGGACGAGAACTCATCTGTTACACGGGCACTTCAATGTTTTTTAAACTTATTTGTACTTCGGACTTCTTTTGTGTTCAGTATACAGCATTCAAAGCGATGTCATCAATTTCCAACATGTTCTGACATCATTTGTTGTTTTTCGGTCATTTACCTAATTGTTTAGAGAGCTAAATGACCGTGAAATTGAAAATCACTACAAAATGAATTCTGAAAATGTTAAAACATGGCATGCTATCATCATTTCACCCGCATAGCATGTGCGAAAGAGTAGAGAGGGTCACGGCAAAAACTGGACGCACTTCGTGTAAAAACTGGACAAACTCTTTCGGAGTATCAGGGTTTCGGACGAGAACTCATCTTTTACACGGGCCCTTCAATGTTTTTTAAACTTATTTGAACTCCGGACTTCTTTTGTGTTCAGTATGCAGCACTCAAAGCGACATCATCAATTTCCAACATGTTTTGACATCATTTGTTGTTTTTTGGTCATTTACCTATTTGTTTAGAGAGCTAAATGACCGTGAAATTGAAAACCACAACAAAATGAATTCTGAAAATGTTGAAACTTGGCATGGTATCATCATTTCACCCGCATAGCATGTGCGAAAGAGTAGAGAGGGTCACGGCAAAAACTGGACGCACTTCGTGTACAAACTGGACAAACTCTTTCGGAGTATCAGGGTTTCGGACGAGAACTCATCTGTTACACGGGCACTTCAATGTTTTTTAAACTTATTTGAACTCCGGACTTCTTTTGTGTTCAGTATGCAGCATTCAAAGCGATGTCATCAATTTCCAACATGTTCTGACATCACTTGTTGTTTTTCGGTCATTTACCTAATTGTTTAGAGCGCTAAATGACCGTGAAATTGAAAATCAGTACAAAATGAATTCTGACAATGTTGAAACTTGGCATGGTATCATCATTTCACCCGCATAGCATGTGCGAAAGAGTAGAGAGGGTCACGGCAAAAACTGGACGCACTTCCTGTACAAACTGGACAAACTCTTTTGGAGTATCAGGGTTTCGGACGAGAACTCATCTGTTACACGGGCACTTCAATGTTTTTTAAACTTATTTGTACTTCGGACTTCTTTTGTGTTCAGTATACAGCATTCAAAGCGATGTCATCAATTTCCAACATGTTCTGACATCATTTGTTGTTTTTCGGTCATTTACCTAATTGTTTAGAGAGCTAAATGACCGTGAAATTGAAAATCACTACAAAATGAATTCTGAAAATGTTAAAACATGGCATGCTATCATCATTTCACCCGCATAGCATTTGCGAAAGAGTAGAGAGGGTCACGGCAAAAACTGGACGCACTTCGTGTAAAAACTGGACAAACTCTTTCGGAGTATCAGGGTTTCGGACGAGAACTCATCTTTTACACGGGCCCTTCAATGTTTTTTAAACTTATTTGAACTCCGGACTTCTTTTGTGTTCAGTATGCAGCACTCAAAGTGACGTCATCAATTTCCAACATGTTCTAACATCATTTGTTGTTTTTTGGTCATTTACCTAATTGTTTAGAGAGCTAAATAACCGTGAAATTGAAAATCACTACAAAATGAATTCTGAAAATGTTGAAACTTGGCACGGTATCATCATTTCACCCGCATAGCATGTGCGAAAGAGTAGAGAGGGTCACGGCAAAAACTGGACGCACTTCGTGTACAAACTGGACAAACTCTTTCGGAGTATGAGGGTTTCGGACGAGAACTCATCTGTTACACGGGCGCTTTAATGCTTTTTAAACTTATTTGAACTCCGGACTTCTTTTGTGTTCAGTATGCAGCATTCAAAGCGACGTCATCAATTTCCAACATGTTCTGACATCACTTGTTGTTTTTCGGTCATTTACATAATTGTTTAGAGCGCTAAAAGACCGTGAAATTGAAAATCACTACAAAATGAATTCTGGAAATGATGAAACTTGGCATGGTATCATCATTTCACCCGCATAGCATGTGCGAAAGAGTAGAGAGGGTCACGGCAAAAACTAGACGCACTTCGTGTACAAACTGGACAAACACTTTCGGAGTATCAGGGTTTCGGACGAGAACTCATCGGTTACACGGGCACCTCAATGTTTTTTAAACTTATTTGTACTTCGGATTTCTTTTGTGTTCAGTATGCAGCATTCAAAGCGATGTCATCAATTTCCAACATGTTCTGACATCATTTGTTGTTTTTCGGTCATTTACCTAATTGTTTAGAGAGCTAAATGACCGTGAAATTGAAAATCACTACAAAATGAATTCTGGAAATGCTGAAACTTGGCATGGTATCATCATTTCACTCGCATAGCATGTGCGAAAGAGTAGAGAGGGTCACGGCAAAAACTGGACGCACAGCGTGTACAAACTGGACAAACGCTTTCGGAGTATCAGGGTTTCGGACGAGAACTCATATGTTAGACAAGCACTTGAATGTTTTTTAAAATTATTTGAACTCCGGACTTCTTTTGTGTTCAGTATGCAGCATTCAAATCGACGTCATCAATTTCCAACATGTTCTGACATCATTTGTTGTTTTTCGGTCATTTACCTAATTGTTTAGAGGGCTAAATGACCGTGAAATTGAAAACCACTACAAAATGAATTCTGGAAATGTTGAAACTTGGCATGGTATCATCATTTCACCCGCATAGCATGTGCAAAAGAGTAGAGAGGGTCACGGAAAAAACTGGACGCACTTCGTGTACGAACTGGACAAACTCTTTCGGAGTATGAGGGTTTCGGACGAGAACTCATCTGTTACACGGGCACTTCTATGTTTTTTAAACTTATTTGAACTCCGGACTTCTTTTGTGTTCAGTATGCGGCGTTCAAAGCGACATCATCAATTTCCAACATGTTTTGACATCATTTGTTGTTTTTTGGTCATTTACCTATTTGTTTAGAGAGCTAAATGACCGTGAAATTGAAAACCACTACAAAATGAATTCTGAAAATGTTGAAACTTGGCATGGTATCATCATTTCACCCGCATAGCATGTGCGAAAGAGTAGAGAGGGTCACGGCAAAAACTGGACGCACTTCGTGTACAAACTGGACAAACTCTTTCGGAGTATCAGGGTTTCGGACGAGAACTCATCTGTTACACGGGCACTTCAATGTTTTTTAAACTTATTTGAACTCCTGACTTCTTTTGTGTTCAGTATGCAGCATTCAAAGCGATGTCATCAATTTCCAACATGTTCTGACATCACTTGTTGTTTTTCGGTCATTTACCTAATTGTTTAGAGCGCTAAATGACCGTGAAATTGAAAATCAGTACAAAATGAATTCTGACAATGTTGAAACTTGGCACGGTATCATCATTTCACCCGCATAGCATGTGCGAAAGAGTAGAGAGGGTCACGGCAAAAACTGGACGCACTTCCTGTACAAACTGGACAAACTCTTTTGGAGTATCAGGGTTTCGGACGAGAACTCATCTGTTACACGGGCACTTCAATGTTTTTTAAACTTATTTGTACTTCGGACTTCTTTTGTGTTCAGTATACAGCATTCAAAGCGATGTCATCAATTTCCAACATGTTCTGACATCATTTGTTGTTTTTCGGTCATTTACCTAATTGTTTAGAGAGCTAAATGACCGTGAAATTGAAAATCACTACAAAATGAATTCTGAAAATGTTGAAACATGGCATGCTATCATCATTTCACCCGCATAGCATTTGCGAAAGAGTAGAGAGGGTCACGGCAAAAACTGGACGCACTTCGTGTAAAAACTGGACAAACTCTTTCGGAGTATCAGGGTTTCGGACGAGAACTCATCTTTTACACGGGCCCTTCAATGTTTTTTAAACTTATTTGAACTCCGGACTTCTTTTGTGTTCAGTATGCAGCACTCAAAGCGACGTCATCAATTTCCAACATGTTCTAACATCATTTGTTGTTTTTTGGTCATTTACCTAATTGTTTAGAGAGCTAAATAACCGTGAAATTGAAAATCACTACAAAATGAATTCTGAAAATGTTGAAACTTGGGATGGTATCATCATTTCACCCGCATCGCATGTGTGAAAGAGTAGAGAGGGTCACGGCAAAAACTGGACGCACTTCGTGTACAAACTGGACAAACTCTTTCGGAGTATCAGGGTTTCGGACGAGAACTCATCTGTTACACGGGCCCTTCAATGTTTTTTAAACTTATTTGAACTCCGGACTTCTTTTGTGTTCAGTATGCAGCATTTAGAGCGACGTCATCAATTTCCAACATGTTCTGACATCATTTGTTGTTTTTTGGTCATTTACCTAATTGTTTAGAGAGCTAAATAACCGTGAAATTGAAAATCACTACAAAATAAATTCTGAAAATGTTGAAACATGGCATGGTATCATCATTTCACCCGCATAGCATGTGCGAAAGAGTAGGGAGGGTCACGGCAAAAACTGGACGCACTTCGTGTACAAACTGGACAAACTCTTTCGGAGTATCAGGGTTTCGGACGAGAACTCATCTGTTACACGGGTACTTCAATGTTTTTTAAACTTATTAGAACTCCGGACTTCTTTTGTGTTCCGTATGCAGCATTCAAAGCGACGTCATCAATTTCCAACATGTTCTGACATCACTTGTTGTTTTTCGGTCATTTACCTAATTGTTTAGAGCGCTAAATGACCGTGAAATTGAAAACCACTACAAAATGAATTCTGGAAATGCTGAAACTTGGCATGGTATCATCATTTCACCCACATAGCATGTGCGAAAGAGTAGAGAGGGTCACGGCAAAAACTGGACGCACTTCGTGTACAAACTGGACAAACACTTTCGGAGTATTAGGGTTTCGGACGAGAACTCATCTGTTACACGGGCACCTGAATGTTTTTTAAACTTATTTGTACTTCGGACTTCTTTTGTGTTCCGTATGCAGCATTCAAAGCGATGTCATCAATTTCCAACATGTTCTGACATCATTTGTTGTTTTTCGGTCATTTACCTAATTGTTTAGAGAGCTAAATGACCGTGAAATTCAAAATCACTACAAAATGAATTCTAAAAATGTTGAAACTTGGCATGGTATCATCATTTCACCCGCATAGCATGTGCGAAAGAGTAGAGAGGGTCACGGCAAAAACTGGATGCACTTCGTGTACAAACTGGACAAACTCTTTCGGAGTATCAGGGTTTCGGACGAGAACTCATATGTTAGACAAGCACTTGAATGTTTTTTTAAAATTATTTGAACTCCGGACTTCTTTTGTGTTCAGTATGCAGCATTCAAAGCGACGTCATCAATTTCCAACATGTTCTGACATCATTTGTTGTTTTCGGTCATTTACCTACTTGTTTAGAGAGCTAAATGACCATGAAATTGAAAACCACTACAAAATGAATTCTGGAAACGTTGAAACTTGGCATGGTATCATCATTTCACCCGCATAGCATGTGCGAAAGAGTAGAGAGCGTCACGGCAAAAACTGGATGCACTTCGTGTACAAACTGGACAAACTCTTTCGGAGTATGAGGGTTTCGGACGAGAACTCATCTGTTACACGGGCACTTCATTGCTTTTTAAACTTATTTGAACTCCGGACTTCTTTTGTGTTCAGTATGCGGCATTCAAAGCGACGTCATCAATTTCCAACATGTTCTGACATCATTTGTTGTTTTCAGTCATTTACCTAATTGTTTAGAGAGCTAAATGACCGTGAAATTGAAAACCACTACAAAATGAATTCTGAAAATGTTGAAACTTGGCATGGTATCATCATTTCACCCGCATAGCATATGCGAAAGAGTAGAGAGGGTCACGGCAAAAAGTGGACGCACTTCGTGTACAAACTGGAGAAACTCTTTCGGAGTATCAAGGTTTCGGACGAGAACTCATCTGTTACACGGGCACTTCAATGTTTTTTAAATTTATTTGAACTCCGGACTTCTTTTGTGTTCAGTATGCAGCATTCAAAGCGACGTCATCAATTTCCATCATTTGTTGTTTTTTGGTCATTTACCTAATTGTTTAGAGAGCTAAATAACCGTGAAATTGAAAATCACTACAAAATGAATTCTGAAAATGTTGAAACATGGCATGGTATCATCATTTCACCCGCATAACCGTGAAATTGAAAATCACTACAAAATGAATTCTGAAAATCACTACAGTATGAGGGTTTCGGAGTATGACATCATTTGAATGCTGCATACTGAACACAAAAGAAGTCCGAAGTACAAATAAGTTTAAAAAACATTCAGGTGCCCGTGTAACAGATGAGTTCTCGTCCGAAACCCTGATACTCCGAAAGAGTTTGTCCAGTTTGTACACGAAGTGCGTCCAGTTTTTGCCGTGACCCTCTCTACTCTTTCGCACATGCGATGCAAGTGAAATGATGATACCATGCCAAGTTTCAACATTTTCAGAATTCATTTTGTAGTGATTTTCAATTTCACGGTCATTTAGCTCTCTTAACAATTAGGTAAATGACCAAAAAACAACAAATGATGTCAGAACATGTTGGAAATTGATGACGTCGCTTTGAGTGCTGCATACTGAACACAAAAGAAGTCCGGAGTTCAAATAAGTTTAAAAAACATTGAAGGGCCCGTGTAAAAGATGAGTTCTCGTCCGAAACCCTGATACTCCAAAAGAGTTTGTCCAGTTTGTACACGAAGTGCGTCAAGTTTTTGCCGTGACCCTCTCTACTCTTTCGCACATGCTATGCGGGTGAAATGATGATACCATGCCATGTTTCGACATTTTCAGAATTCATTTTGTAGTGATTTTCAATTTCACGGTTATTTAGCTCTCTAAACAATTAGGTAAATGACCAAAAAACAACAAATGATGTCAGAACATGTTGGAAATTCATGACGTCGCTTTGAATGCTGCATACTGAACACAAAAGAAGTCCGGAGTTCAAATAACAGATGAGTTCTCGTCCGAAACATTGAAGGGCCCTTCAATGTTTTTTAAACTTATTTGAACTCCGGACTTCTTTTGTGTTCAGTATGCAGCATTCAGAGCGACGTCATCAATTTCCAACATGTTCTGACATCATTTGTTGTTTTTTGGTCATTTACCTAATTGTTTAGAGAGCTAAATAACCGTGAAATTGAAAATCACTACAAAATGAATTCTAAAAATGTTGAAACATGGCATGGTACCATCATTTCACCCGCATAGCATGTGCGAAAGAGTAGGGAGGGTCACGGCAAAAACTGGACGCACTTCGTGTACAAACTGGACAAACTCTTTCGGAGTATCAGGGTTTCGGACGAGAACTCATCTGTTACACGGGTACTTCAATGTTTTTTAAACTTATTAGAACTCCGGACTTCTTTTATGTTCCGTATGCATCATTCAAAGCGACGTCATCAATTTCCAACATGTTCTAACATCACTTGTTGTTTTTCGGTCATTTACCTAATTGTTTAGAGCGCTAAATGACCGTGAAATTGAAAATCACTACAAAATGAATTCTGGAAATGCTGAAACTTGGCATGGTATCATCATTTCACCCGCATAGCATGTGCGAAAGAGTAGAGAGGGTCACGGCAAAAACTGGACGCACTTCGTGTACAAACTGGACAAACTCTTTCGGAGTATCAGGGTTTCGGACGAGAACTCATCTGTTACACGGGGCCTTCAATGTTTTTTAAACTTATTTGAACTCCGGACTTCTTTTGTGTTCCGTATGCAGCATTCAAAGCGACGTCATCAATTTCCAACATGTTCTAACAACACTTGTTGTTTTTCGGTCATTTACCTAATTGTTTAGAGCGCTAAATGACAGTGAAATTGAAAATCACTACAAAATGAATTCTGGAAATGATGAAACTTGGCATGGTATCATCATTTCACCCGCATAGCATGTGCGAAAGAGTAGAGAGGGTCACGGCAAAAACTGGACGCACTTCGTGTACAAACTGGACAAACTCTTTCGGAATATGAGGGTTTCGGACGAGAACTCATCTGTTACACGGGCACTTCAATGTTTTTTAAACTTATTTGAACTCCGGACTTCTTTTGTGTTCAGTATGCGGCATTCAAAGCGACGTCATCAATTTCCAACATGTTCTGACATCATTTGTTGTTTTTCGGACATTTACCTATTTGTTTAGAGAGCTAAATGACCGTGAAATTGAAAACCACTACAAAATGAATTCTGAAAATGTTGAAACTTGGCATGCTATCATCATTTCACCCGCATAGCATGTGCGAAAGAGTAGAGAGGGTCACGGCAAAAACTGGACGCACTTCGTGTACAAACTGGACAAACTCTTTCGGAGTATCAGGGTTTCGGACGAGAACTCATCTGTTACACGGGCACTTCAATGTTTTTTAAACTTATTTGAACTCTGGACTTCTTTTGTGTTCAGTATGGAGCATTCAAAGAGACGTCATCAATTTCCAACATGTTCTGACATCATTTGTTGTTTTCCGTCATTTACCTAATTGTTTAGAGAGCTAAATGACCGTGAAATTGAAAACCACTACAAAATGAATTCTCAAAATGTTGAAACTTGGCATGGTATCATCATTTCACCCGCATAGCATGTGCGAAAGAGTAGAGAGGGTCACGGCAAAAAGTGGACGCACTTCGTGTACAAACTGGACAAACTCTTTCGGAGTATCAAGGTTTCGGACGAGAACTCATCTGTTACACGGGCACTTCAATGTTTTTTAAACTTATTTGAACTCCGGACTTCTTTTGTGTTCAGTATGCAGCATTCAAAGCGACGTCATCAATTTCCAACATGTTCTGACATCACTTGTTGTTTTTCGGTCATTTACATAATTGTTTAGAGCGCTAAAAGACCGTGAAATTGAAAATCACTACAAAATGAATTCTGGAAATGCTGAAACTTGGCATGGTATCATCATTTCACCCGCATAGCATGTGCGAAAGAGTAGAGAGGGTCACGGCAAAAACTAGACGCACTTCGTGTACAAACTGGACAAACACTTTCGGAGTATCAGGGTTTCGGACGAGAACTCATCTGTTACACGGGCACCTCAATGTTTTTTAAACTTATTTGTACTTCGGATTTCTTTTGTGTTCAGTATGCAGCATTCAAAGCGATGCCATCAATTTCCAACATGTTCTGACATCATTTGTTGTTTTTCGGTCATTTACCTAATTGTTTAGAGAGCTAAATGACCGTGAAATTGAAAATCACTACAAAATGAATTCTGAAAATGTTGAAACTTGGCATGGTATCATCATTTCACTCGCATAGCATGTGCGAAAGAGTAGAGAGGGTCACGGCAAAAACTGGACGCACTTCGTGTACAAACTGGACAAACGCTTTCGGAGTATCAGGGTTTTGGACGAGAACTCATATGTTAGACAAGCACTTGAATGTTTTTTAAAATTATTTGAACTCCGGACTTCTTTTGTGTTCAGTATGCAGCATTCAAATCGACGTCATCAATTTCCAACATGTTCTCACATCATTTGTTGTTTTTCGGTCATTTACCTAATTGTTTAGAGGGCTAAATGACCGTGAAATTGAAAACCACTACAAAATGAATTCTGGAAATGTTGAAACTTGGCATGGTATCATCATTTCACCCGCATAGCATGTGCGAAAGAGTAGAGAGGGTCACGGAAAAAACTGGACGCACTTCGTGTACAAACTGGACAAACTCTTTCGGAGTATGAGGGTTTCGGACGAGAACTCATCTGTTACACGGGCACTTCAATGCCTTTTTAACTTATTTGAACTCCGAACTTCTTTTGTGTTCAGTATGCGGCATT
This sequence comes from Triticum urartu, assembly GCF_056163025.1. Classification (NCBI taxonomy): domain Eukaryota; kingdom Viridiplantae; phylum Streptophyta; class Magnoliopsida; order Poales; family Poaceae; genus Triticum; species Triticum urartu. The sequence continues at coordinate 317,241,010 of NC_141874.1, read as the reverse complement.
CAAAGCGATGTCATCAATTTCCAACATGTTCTGACATTATTTGTTGTTTTCAGTCATTTACCTAATTGTTTAGAGAGCTAAATGACCGTGAAATTGAAAATCACTACAAAATGAATTCTGGAAATGTTGAAACTTGGCATGGTATCATCATTTCACCCGCATAGCATGTGCAAAATAGTAGAGGGTCACGGCAAAAACTGGATGCACTTCGTATACAAACTGGACAAACTCTTTCGGAGTATCAGGGTTTCAAACGAGAACTCATCTGTTACACGAGCACTTCAATGTTTTTTAAACTTATTTGAACTCCGGACTTCTTTTGTGTTCAGTATGTAGCATTCAAAGCGACGTCATCAATTTCCAACATGTTCTGACATCATTTGTTGTTTTTTCGTCATTTACCTAATTGTTTAGAGAGCTAAATAACCGTGAAATTGAAAATCACTACAAAATGAATTCTGAAAATGTTGAAACATGGCATGGTATCATCATTTCACCCGCATAGCATGTGCGAAAGAGTAGAGAGGGTCACGGCAAAAACTGGACGCACTTCGTGTACAAACTGGACAAACTCTTTCGGAGTATCAGGGTTTCGGACGAGAACTCATCTGTTACACGGGTACTTCAATGTTTTTTAAACTTATTTGAACTCCGGACTTCTTTTGTGTTCCGTATGCAGCATTCAAAGCGACGTCATCAATTTCCAACATGTTCTGACATCACTTGTTGTTTTTTGGTCATTTACCTAATTGTTTAGAGCGCTAAATGACCGTGAAATTGAAACTCACTACAAAATGAATTCTGGAAATGCTGAAACTAGGCATGGTATCATCATTTCACCCGCATAGCATGTGCGAAAGAGTAGAGAGGGTTATGGCAAAAACTGGACGCACTTCGTGTACAAACTGGACAAACTCTTTCGGAGTATCAGGGTTTCGGACGAGCACTCATCTGTTACACGGGCACTTCATTGTTTTTTAAACTTATTTGAACTCCAAACTTCTTTTGTGTTCAGTATGCGGCATTCAAAGCGACGTCATCAATTTCCAACATGTTCTGACATCATTTGTTGTTTTTCGGTCATTTACCTATTTGTTTAGAGAGCTCAATGACCGTGAAATTGAAAACCACTACAAAATGAATTCTGAAAATGTTGAAACTTGGCATGGTATCATCATTTCACCCGCATAGCATGTGCAAAAGAGTAGAGAGGGTCACGGCAAAAACTGGACGCACTTCGTGTACAAACTGGACAAACTCTTTCGGAGTATCAGGGTTTCGGACGAGAACTCATCTGTTACACGGGCACTTCAATGTTTTTTAAACTTATTTGAACTCTGGACTTCTTTTGTGTTTAGTATGCAGCATTCAAAGAGATGTCATCAATTTCCAACATGTTCTGACATCATTTGTTGTTTTCCGTCATTTACCTAATTGTTTAGAGAGCTAAATGACCGTGAAATTGAAAACCACTACAAAATGAATTCTAAAAATGTTGAAACTTGGCATGGTATCATCATTTCACCCGCATAGCATGTGCGAAAGAGTAGAGAGGGTCATGGCAAAAACTGGACGCACTTCGTGTACAAACTGGAGAAACTCTTTCGGAGTATCAAGGTTTCGGACGAGAACTCATCTGTTACACGGGCACTTCAATGTTTTTTAAACTTATTTGAACTCCGGACTTCTTTTGTGTTCAGTATGCAGCATTCAAAGCGACGTCATCAATTTCCAACATGTTCTGACATCATTTGTTGTTTTTTGGTCATTTACCTAATTGTTTAGAGAGCTAAATAACCGTGAAATTGAAAATCACTACAAAATGAATTCTAAAAATGTTGAAACATGGCATGGTATCATCATTTCACCCGCATAGCATGTGCGAAAGAGTAGAGAGGGTCACGGCAAAAACTGGATGCACTTCGTGTACAAACTGGACAAACTCTTTCGGAGTATCAGGGTTTCGGACGAGAACTCATCTGTTACACGGGCACTTCAATGTTTTTTAAACTTATTTGAACTCCGGACTTCTTTTCTGTTCAGTATGCAGCATTCAAAGCGACGTCATCAATTTCCAACATGTTCTGACATCACTTGTTGTTTTTCGGTCATTTACCTAATTGTTTAGAGCGCTAAATGACCGTGAAATTGAAAATCACTACAAAATGAATTCGGGAAATGCTGAAACTTGGCATGGTATCATCATTTCACCCGCATAGCATGTGCGAAAGAGTAGAGAGGGTCACGGCAAAAACTGGACGCACTTCGTGTACAAACTGGACAAACTCTTTCGGAGTATCAGGGTTTCGGACGAGAACTCACCTGTTACGCGGGAACTTCAATGTTTTTTAAACTTATTTGAACTCCGGACTTCTTTGGTGTTCAGTATGCGGCATTCAAAGCGACGTCATGAATTTCCAACATGTTCTGACATCATTTGTTGTTTTTTGGTCATTTACCTAGTTGTTTAGAGAGCTAAATGACCGTGAAATTGAAAACCACTACAAAATGAATTCTGAAAATGTTGAAACTTGGCATGGTATCATCATTTCACCCGCATAGCATGTGCGAACGAGTAGAGAGGGTCACGGCAAAAACTGGATGCACTTCGTGTACAAACTGGACAAACTCTTTCGGAGTATCAGGGTTTCGGACGAGAACTCATCTGTTACACGGGCACTTCAATGTTTTTTAAACTTATTTGAACTCTTTACTTCTTTTGTGTTCAGTATGCTACATTCAAAGAGACGTCATCAATTTCCAACATGTTCTGACATCATTTGTTGTTTTCCGTCATTTACCTAATTGTTTAGAGAGCTAAATGACCGTGAAATTGAAAACCACTACAAAATGAATTCTGAAAATGTTGAAACTTGGCATGGTATCATCACTTCACCCGCATAGCATGTGCGAAAGAGTAGAGAGGGTCACGGCAAAAACTGGACGCACTTCGTGTACAAACTGGACAAACTCTTTCGGAGTATCAAGGTTTCGGACGAGAACTCATCTGTTACACGGGCACTTCAATGTTTTTTAAACTTATTTGAAATCCGGACTTCTTTTGTGTTCAGTATGCAGCATTCAAAGCGACGTCATCAATTTCCAACATGTTCTAATATCATTTGTTGTTTTTCGGTCATTTACCTAATTGTTTAGAGCGCTAAATGACCGTGAAATTGAAAATCACTACAAAATGAATTCTGGAAATGCTGAAACTTGGCATGGTATCATCATTTCACCCGCATAGCATGTGCGAAAGAGTAGAGAGGGTCACGGCAAAAACTGGACGCACTTCGTGTACAAACTGGACAAACTCTTTCGGAGTATCAGGGTTTCGGACGAGAACTCATCTGTTACACGGGTACTTCAATGTTTTTTAAACTTATTTGAACTCCGGACCTCTTTTGTGTTCAGTATGCGGCATTCAAAGCGACGTCATCAATTTCCAACATGTTCTGACATCATTTGTTGTTTTTCGGTCATTTACCTATTTGTTTAGAGAGCTAAATGACCGTGAAATTGAAAACCACTACAAAATGAATTCTGAAAATGTTGAAACCTGGCATGGTATCATCATTTCACACGCATAGCATGTGCGAAAGAGTAGAGAGGGTCACGACAAAAACTGGACGCACTTCATGTACAAACTGGACAAACTCTTTCGGAGTATCAGGGTTTTGAACGAGAACTCATCTGTTACACGGGCACTTCAATGTTTTTAAACTTATTTGAACTCTGGACTTCTTTTGTGTTCAGTATGCAGCATTCAAAGAGACGTCATCAATTTCCAATATGTTCTGACATCATTTGTTGTTTTCCGTCATTTACCTAATTGTTTAGAGAGCTAAATGACCGTGAAATTGAAAACCACTACAAAATGAATTCTGAAAATGTTGAAACTTGGCATGGTATCATCATTTCACCCGCATAGCATGTGTGAAAGAGTAGAGAGGGTCACGGCAAAAACTGGACGCACTTCGTGTACAAACTGGACAAACTCTTTCGGAGTATCAAGGTTTCGGACGAGAACTCATCTGTTACACGGGCACTTCAATGTTTTTTAAACTTATTTGAACTCCGGACTTCTTTTGTGTTCAGTATGCAACATTCAAAGCGATGTCATCAATTTCCAACATGTTCTGACATCATTTGTTGTTTTTTGGTCATTTACCTAATTGTTTAGAGAGCTAAATAACCGTGAAATTGAAAATCACTACAAAATGAATTCTGAAAATGTTGAAACATGGCATGGTCTCATCATTTCACCTGCATAGCATGTGCGAAAGAGTAGAGAGGGTCATGGCAAAAACTGGACGCACTTCGTGTACAAACTGGACAAACTCTTTCGGAGTATCAAGGTTTCGGACGAGAACTCATCTGTTAGACGGGCACTTCAATGTTTTTTAAACTTATTTGAACTCCGGACTTCTTTTGTGTTCAGTATGCAGCATTCAAAGCGACGACATCAATTTCCAACATGTTCTGACATCACTTGTTGTTTTTCGGTCATTTACCTAATTGTTTAGAGCGCTAAATGACCGTGAAATTGAAAATCACTACAAAATGAATTCTGGAAAGGTTGAAACTTGGCATGGTATCATCATTTAACCCGCATAGCATGTGCGAAAGAGTAGAGAGGGTCACGGCCAAAACTGGACGCACTTCATGTACAAAGTGGACAAACTCTTTCGGAGTATCAGGGTTTCGGACGAGAACTCATCTGTTACACGGGAACTTCAATGTTTTTTAAACTTATTTGAACTCCGGACTTCTTTTGTGTTCAGTATGCGGCATTCAAAGCGACGTCATGAATTTCCAACATGTTCTGATATCATTTGTTGTTTTTTGGTCATTTACCTAATTGTTTAGAGAGCTAAATGACCGTGAAATTGAAAACCACTACAAAATGAATTCTGAAAATGTTGAAACTTGGCATGGTATCATCATTTCACCCGCATAGCATGTGCGAACGAGTAGAGAGGGTCACGGCAAAAACTGGATGCACTTCGTGTACAAACTGGACAAACTCTTTCGGAGTATCAGGGTTTCGGACGAGAACTCATCTGTTACACGGGCACTTCAATGTTTTTTAAACTTATTTGAACTCCGGACTTCTTTTGTGTTCAGTATGCAGCATTCAAAGCGACGTCATCAATTTCCAACATGTTCTAACATCATTTGTTGTTTTTCGGTCATTTACCTAATTGTTTAGAGCACTAAATGACCGTGAAATTGAAAATCACTACAAAATGAATTCGGGAAATGCTGAAACTTGGCATGGTATCATCATTTCACCTGCATAGCATGTGCAAAAGAGTAGAGAGGGTCACAGAAAAAACTGGACAAACTCTTTCGGAGTATCAGGGTTTCGGACGAGAACTCATCTGTTACACGGGTACTTCAATGTTTTTTAAACTTATTTGAACTCCGGACTTCTTTTGTGTTCAGTATGCGGCATTCAAAGCGACGTCATCAATTTCCAACATGTTCTGACATCATTTGTTGTTTTTCGGTCATTTACCTAGTTGTTTAGAGAGCTAAATGACCGTGAAATTGAAAACCACTACAAAATGAATTCTGAAAATATTGAAACTTGGCATGGTATCATCATTTCACCCGCATAGCATGTGCGAAAGAGTAGAGAGGGTCACGGCAAAAACTGGATGCACTTCGTGTACAAACTGGACAAACTCTTTCGGAGTATTAGGGTTTCGGACGAGAACTCATCTGTTACACAGGCACATCAATGTTTTTAAACTTATTTGAACTCTGGACTTCTTTTGTGTTCAGTATGCAACATTCAAAGAGACGTCATCAATTTCCAACATGTTTTGACATCATTTGTTGTTTTTCGTCATTTACCTAATTGTTTAGAGAGCTAAATGACCGTGAAATTGAAAACCACTACAAAATGAATTCTGAAAATGTTGAAACTTCGCATGCTATCATCACTTCACCCGCATAGCATGTGCGAAAGAGTAGAGAGGGTCACGGCAAAAACTGGACGCACTTCGTGTACAAACTGGACAAACTCTTTCGGAGTATCAAGGTTTTGGACGAGAACTCATCTGTTACACGGGAACTTCAATGTTTTTTAAACTTATTTGAACTCCGGACTTCTTTTGTGTTCAGTATGCAGCATTCAAAGCGACGTCATCAATTTCCAACATGTTCTGACATCATTTGTTGTTTTTTGGTCATTTACCTAATTGTTTAGAGAGCGAAATAACCGTGAAATTGAAAATCACTACAAAATGAATTCTGAAAATGTTGAAACATGGCATGGTATCATCATTTCACCCGCATAGCATGTGCGAAAGAGTAGAGAGGGTCACGGCAAAAACTGGATGCACTTCGTGTACAAACTGGACAAACTCTTTCGGAGTATCAGGGTTTCGGACGAGAACTCATCTGTTACACGGGCACTTCAATGTTTTTTAAACTTATTTGAACTCCGGACTTCTTTTGTGTTCAGTATGCAGCATTCAAAGCGACGTCATCAATTTCCAACATGTTCTGACATTACTTGTTGTTTTTCGGTCATTTACCTAATTGTTTAGAGCGCTAAATGACCGTGAAATTGAAAATCACTACAAAATGAATTCTGGAAATGCTGAAACTTGGCATGGTATCATCATTTCACCCGCATAGCATGTGCGAAAGAGTAGAGAGGGTCACGGCAAAAACTGGATGCACTTCGTGTACAAACTGGACAAACTCTTTCGGAGTATCAGGGTTTCGGACGAGAACTCATCTGTTACACGGGAACTACAATGTTTTTTAAATTTATTTGAACTCCGGACTTCTTTGGTGTTCAGTATGCGGCATTCAAAGCGACGTCATGAATTTCCAACATGTTCTGACATCATTTGTTGTTTTTTGGTCATTTACCTAGTTGTTTAGAGAGCTAAATGACTGTGAAATTGAAAATCACTACAAAATGAATTCTGAAAATGTTGAAACTTGGCATGGTATCATCATTTCACCCGCATAGCATGTGCGAACGAGTAGAGAGGGTCACGGCAAAAACTGGATGCACTTCGTGTACAAACTGGACAAACTCTTTCGGAGTATCAGGGTTTCGGACGAGAACTCATCTGTTACACGGGCACTTCAATGTTTTTTAAACTTACTTGAACTCTTTACTTCTTTTGTGTTCAGTATGCTACATTCAAAGAGACGTCATCAATTTCCAACATGTTCTGACATCATTTGTTGTTTTCCGTCATTTACCTAATTGTTTAGAGAGCTAAATGACCGTGAAATTGAAAACCACTACAAAATGAATTCTGAAAATGTTGAAACTTGGCATGGTATCATCACTTCACCCGCATAGCATGTGCGAAAGAGTAGAGAGGGTCACGGCAAAAACTGGACGCACTTCGTGTACAAACTGGACAAACTCTTTCGGAGTATCAAGGTTTCGGACGAGAACTCATCTGTTACACGGGCACTTCAATGTTTTTTAAACTTATTTGAACTCCGGACTTCTTTTGTGTTCAGTATGCAGCATTCAAAGTGACGTCATCAATTTCCAACATGTTCTAATATCATTTGTTGTTTTTCGGTCATTTACCTAATTGTTTAGAGCGCTAAATGACCGTGAAATTGAAAATCACTACAAAATGAATTCTGGAAATGCTGAAACTTGGCATGGTATCATCATTTCACCCGCATAGCATGTGCGAAAGAGTAGAGAGGGTCACGGCAAAAACTGGACGCACTTCGTGTACAAACTGGACAAACTCTTTCGGAGTATCAGGGTTTCGGACGAGAACTCATCTGTTACACGGGTACTTCAATGTTTTTTAAACTTATTTGAACTCCGGACCTCTTTTGTCTTCAGTATGCGGCATTCAAAGCGACGTCATCAATTTCCAACATGTTCTGACATCATTTGTTGTTTTTCGGTCATTTACCTATTTGTTTAGAGAGCTAAATGACCGTGAAATTGAAAACCACTACAAAATGAATTCTGAAAATGTTCAAACCTGGCATGGTATCATCATTTCACACGCATAGCATGTGCGAAAGAGTAGAGAGGGTCACGGCAAAAACTGGACGCACTTCATGTACAAACTGGACAAACTCTTTCGGAGTATCAAGGTTTTGAACGAGAACTCATCTGTTACACGGGCACTTCAATGTTTTTAAACTTATTTGAACTCTGGACTTCTTTTGTGTTCAGTATGCAGCATTCAAAGAGACGTCATCAATTTCCAACATGTTCTGACATCATTTGTTGTTTTCCGTCATTTACCTAATAGTTTAGAGAGCTAAATGACCGTGAAATTGAAAACCACTACAAAATGAATTCTGAAAATGTTGAAACTTGGCATGGTATCATCATTTCACCCGCATAGCATGTGCGAAAGAGTAGAGAGGGTCACGGCAAAAACTGGACGCACTTCGTGTACAAACTGGACAAACTCTTTCGGAGTATCAAGGTTTCGGACGAGAACTCATCTGTTACACGGGCACTTCAATGTTTTTTAAACTTATTTGAACTCCGGACTTCTTTTGTGTTCAGTATGCAACATTCAAAGCGACGTCATAAGTTTCCAACATGTTCTGACATCATTTGTTGTTTTTTGGTCATTTACCTAATTGTTTAGAGAGCTAAATAACCGTGAAATTGAAAATCACTACAAAATGAATTCTGAAAATGTTGAAACATGGCATGGTCTCATCATTTCACCCGCATAGCATGTGCGAAAGAGTAGAGAGGGTCATGGCAAAAACTGGACGCACTTCGTGTACAAACTGGACAAATTCTTTCGGAGTATCAAGGTTTCGGACGAGAACTCATCTGTTACACGGGCACTTCAATGTTTTTAAACTTATTTGAACTCCGGACTTCCTTTGTGTTCAGTATGCAGCATTCAAAGCGACGACATCAATTTCCAACATGTTCTGACATCACTTGTTGTTTTTCGGTCATTTACCTAATTGTTTAGAGCGCTAAACGACTGTGAAATTGAAAATCACTACAAAATGAATTCTGGAAAGGTTGAAACTTGGCACGGTATCATCATTTAATCCGCATAGCATGTGCGAAAGAGTAGAGCGGGTCACGGCCAAAACTGGACGCACTTCGTGTACAAAGTGGACAAACTCTTTCGGAGTATCAAGGTTTCGGATGAGAACTCATCTGTTACATGGGAACTTCAATGTTTTTTAAACTTATTTGAACTCCGGACTTCTTTTGTGTTCAGTATGCGGCATTCAAAGCGACGTCATGAATTTCCAACATGTTCTGATATCATTTGTTGTTTTTTGGTCATTTACCTAATTGTTTAGAGAGCTAAATGACCGTGAAATTGAAAACCACTACAAAATGAATTCTGAAAATGTTGAAACTTGGCATGGTATCATCATTTCACCCGCATAGCATGTGCGAACGAGTAGAGAGGGTCACGGCAAAAACTGGATGCACTTCGTGTACAAACTGGACAAACTCTTTCGGAGTATCAGGGTTTCGGACGAGAACTCATCTGTTACACGGGCACTTCAATGTTTTTTAAACTTATTTGAACTCCGGACTTCTTTTGTGTTCAGTATGCAGCATTCAAAGCGACGTCATCAATTTCCAACATGTTCTAACATCATTTGTTGTTTTTTGGTCATTTACCTAATTGTTTAGAGAGCTAAATAACCGTGAAATTGAAAATCACTACAAAATGAATTCTGAAAATGTTGAAACATGGCATGGTATCATCATTTCACCCGCATAGCATGTGCGAAAGAGTAGAGAGGGTCACGGCAAAAACTGGACGCACTTCGTGTACAAACTGGACAAACTCTTTCGGAGTATCAAGGTTTCGGACGAGAACTCATCTGTTACACGGGCACTTCAATGTTTTTTCAACTTATTTGAACTCCGGACTTCTTTTGTGTTCAGTATGCAGCATTCAAAGCGACGACATCAATTTCCAACATGTTCTGACATCACTTGTTGTTTTTCGGTCATTTACCTAATTGTTTAGAGTGCTAAATGACCGTGAAATTGAAAATCACTACAAAATGAATTCTGGAAATGCTGAAACTTGGCATGGTATCATCATTTCACCCGCATAGCTTGTGCGAAAGAGTAGAGAGGGTCACGGCAAAAACTGGACGCACTTCGTGTACAAACTGGACAAACTCTTTCGGAGTATCAGGGTTTCGGACGAGAACTCATCTGTTACACGGGAACTTCAATGTTTTTTAAACTTATTTGAACTCCGGACTTCTTTTGTGTTCAGCATGTGGCGTTCAAAGCGACGTCATCAATTTCCAACATGTTTTGACATCATTTGTTGTTTTTTGGTCGTTTACCTATTTGTTTAGAGAGCTAAATGACCGTGAAATTGAAAACCACTACAAAATGAATTCTGAAAATGTTGAAACTTGGCATGGTATCATCATTTCACCCGCATAGCATGTGCGAAAGAGTAGAGAGGGTCACGGCAAAAACTGGACGCACTTCGTGTACAAACTGGACAAACTCTTTCGGAGTATCAGGGTTTCGGACGAGAACTCATCTGTTACACGGGCACTTCAATGTTTTTTAAACTTATTTGAACTCCGGACTTCTTTTGTGTTCAGTATGCAGCATTCAAAGCGACGTCATCAATTTCCAACATGTTCTGACATCATTTGTTGTTTTTTGGTCATTTACCTAATTGTTTAGAGAGCTAAATAACCGTGAAATTGAAAATCACTACAAAATGAATTCTGAAAATGTTGAAACATGGCATGGTATCATCATTTCACCCGCATATCATGTGCGAAAGAGTAGAGAGGGTCACGGCAAAAACTAGACGCACTTCGTGTACAAACTGGACAAACTCTTTCGGAGTATCAAGGTTTCGGACGAGAACTCATCTGTTACACGGGCACTTCAATGTTTTTTAAACTTATTTGAACTCCGGACTTCTTTTGTGTTCAGTATGCAGCATTCAAAGCGACGACATCAATTTCCAACATGTTCTGACATCACTTGTTGTTTTTCGGTCATTTACCTAATTGTTTAGAGTGCTAAATGACCGTGAAATTGAAAATCACTACAAAATGAATTCTGGAAATGCTGAAACTTGGCATGGTATCATCATTTTACCCGCATAGCATGTGCGAAAGAGTAGAGAGGGTCACGGCAAAAACTGGACGCACTTCGTGTACAAACTGGACAAACTCTTTCGGAGTATCAGGGTTTCGGACGAGAACTCATCTGTTACACGGGAACTTCAATGTTTTTTAAACTTATTTGAACTCCGGACTTCTTTTGTGTTCAGTATGCGGCGTTCAAAGCGACATCATCAATTTCCAACATGTTTTGACATCATTTGTTGTTTTTCGGTCATTTACCTATTTGTTTAGAGAGCTAAATGACCGTGAAATTGAAAACCACTACAAAATGAATTCTGAAAATGTTGAAACTTGGCATGTTATCATCATTTCACCCGCATAGCATGTGCGAACGAGTAGAGAGGGTCACGGCAAAAACTGGATGCATTTCGTGTACAAACTGGACAAACTCTTTCAGGGTATCAGGGTTTCGGACGAGAACTCATCCGTTACACGGGCACTTCAATGTTTTTTAAACTTATTTGAACTCTTTACTTCTTTTGTGTTCAGTATGCAACATTCAAAGAGACGTCATCAATTTCCAACATGTTCTGACATCTTTTGTTGTTTTCCGTCATTTACCTAATTGTTTAGAGAGCTAAATGACCGTGAAATTGAAAACCACTACAAAATGAATTCTGAAAATGTTGAAACTTGGCATGGTATCATCACTTCACCCGCATAGCATGTGCGAAAGAGTAGAGAGGGTCACGCAAAAACTGGACGCACTTCGTGTACAAACTGGACAAACTCTTTCGGAGTATCAAGGTTTCGGACGAGAACTCATCTGTTACATGGGCACTTCAATGTTTTTTAAACTTATTTGAACTCCGGACTTCTTTTGTGTTCAGTATGCAGCATTCAAAGCGACGTCATCAATTTCCAACATGTTCTAACATCATTTGTTGTTTTTCGGTCATTTACCTAATTGTTTAGAGCGCTAAATGACCGTGAAATTGAAAATCACTACAAAATGAATTCTGGAAATGCTGAAACTTGGCATGGTATCATCATTTCACCCACATAGAATGTGCAAAAGAGTAGAGAGGGTCACGGCAAAAACTGGATGCACTTCGTGTACAAACTGGACAAACTCTTTCGGAGTATCAGGGTTTCAGACGAGAACTCATCTGTTACACGGGCACTTCAAAGTTTTTTAAACTTATTTCAACTCCGGACTTCTTTTGTGTTCCGTATGCAGCATTCAAAGCGACGTCATCAATTTCCAACATGTTCTGACATCACTTGTTATTTTTCAGTCATTTACCTAATTGTTTAGAGCGCTAAATGACCGTGAAATTGAAAATCACTACAAAATGAATTCTGGAAATGCTGAAACTTGGCATAGTATCATCATTTCACCCGCATATCATGTGCGAAAGAGTAGAGAGGGTCACGGCAAAAAATGGACGCACTTCGTGTACAAACTGGACAAACTCTTTCGGAGTATCTGGGTTTCGGACGAGAACTCATCTGTTACACGGGAACTTCAATGTTTTTTAAACTTATTTGAAATCCGGACTTCTTTTGTGTTCAGTATGCGGCATTCAAAGCGACGCATCAATTTCCAACATGTTCTGACATCATTTGTTGTTTTTTGGTCATTTACCTAATTGTTTAGAGAGCTAAATGACCGTGAAATTGAAAACCACTACAAAATGAATTCTGAAAATGTTGAAACTTGGTATGGTATCATCATTTCACCCGCATAGCATGTGCGAACGAGTAGAGAGGGTCACGGCAAAAACTGGATGCACTTCGTGTACAAACTGGACAAACTCTTTCGGAGTATCAGGGTTTCGGACGAGAACTCATATGTTACACGGGCACTTCAATGTTTTTTAAACTTATTTGAACTCTTTACTTCTTTTGTGTTCAGTATGCAACATTCAAAGAGACGTCATCAATTTCCACCATGTTCTGACATCATTTGTTGTTTTCCGTCATTTACCTAATTGTTTAGAGAGCTAAATGACCGTGAAATTGAAAACCACTACAAAATGAATTCTGAAAATGTTGAAACTTGGCATGGTATCATCACTTCACCCGCATAGCATGTGCGAAAGAGTAGAGAGGGTCACACAAAAACTGGACGCACTTCGTGTACAAACTGGACAAACTCTTTCGGAGTATCAAGGTTTCGGACGAGAACTCATCTGTTACACGGGCACTTCAATGTTTTTTAAACTTATTTGAACTCCGGACTTCTTTTGTGTTCAGTATGCAGCATTCAAAGCGACGTCATCAATTTCCAACATGTTCTAACATCATTTGTTGTTTTTCGGTCATTTACCTAATTGTTTAGAGCGCTAAATGACCGTGCAATTGAAAATCACTACAAAATGAATTCTGGAAATGCTGAAACTTGGCATGGTATCATCATTTCACCCGCATAGCATGTGCAAAAGAGTAGAGAGGGTCACGGCAAAAACTGGACGCACTTCGTGTACAAACTGGACAAACTCTTTCGGAGTATCAGGGTTTCGGACGAGAACTCATCTGTTACACGGGTACTTCAATGTTTTTTAAACTTATTTGAACTCCGGACTTCTTTTGTGTTCCGTATGCAGCATTCAAAGCGACGTCATCAATTTCCAACATGTTCTGACATCACTTGTTGTTTTCCGGTCATTTACCTAATTGTTTAGAGCGCTAAATGACCGTGAAATTGAAAATCACTAGAAAATGAATTCTGGAAATGCTGAAACTTGGCATGGTATCATCATTTCACCCGCATAGCATGTGCAAAAGAGTAGAGAGGGTCATGGCAAAAACTGGACGCACTTCATGTACAAACTGGACAAACTCTTTCGGAGTATCAGGGTTTCGGACGAGAACTCATCTGTTACACGGGCACTTCAATGTTTTTTAAACTTATTTGAACTCCGGACTTCTTTTGTGTTCAGTATGCGGCATTCAAAGCGACGTCATCTATTTCCAACATGTTCTGACATCATTTGTTGTTTTTCGGTCATTTACCTATTTATTTAGAGAGCTAAATGACCATGAAATTGAAAACCACTACAAAATGAATTCTGAAAATGTTGAAACTTGGCATGGTACCATCATTTCACCCGCATAGCATGGGCGAAAGAGTAGAGAGGGTCACGGCAAAAACTGGACGCACTTCGTGTACAAACTGGACAAACTCTTTCGGAGTATCAGGGTTTCGGACGAGAACTCATCTGTTACACGGGCACTTCAATGTTTTTTAAACTTATTTGAACTCTGGACTTCTTTTGTGTTCAGTATGCAGCATTCAAAGAGACGTCATCAATTTCCAACATGTTCTGACATCATTTGTTGTTTCCCGTCATTTACCTAATTGTTTAGAGAGCTAAATGACCGTGAAATTGAAAACCACTACAAAATGAATTCTGAAAATTTTGAAACTTGGCATGGTATCATCAGTTCACCCGCATAGCATGTGCGAAAGAGTAGAGAGGGTCACGGCAAAAACTAGACGCACTTCGTGTACAAACTGGACAAACTCTTTCGGAGTATCAAGGTTTCGGACCAGAAATCATCTGTTACACGGGCACTTCAATGTTTTTTAAACTTATTTGAACTCCGGACTTCTTTTGTGTTCAGTATGCAGCATTCAAAGCGAGGTCATCAATTTCCAACATGTTCTGACATCATTTGTTGTTTTTTGGTCATTTACCTAATTGTTTAGAGAGCTAAATAACCGTGAAATTGAAAATCACTACAAAATGAATTCTGAAAATGTGGAAACATGGCATGGTATCATCATTTCACCCGCATAGCATGTGCGAAAGAGTAGAGAGGGTCACGGCAAAAACTGGACGCACTTCGTGTACAAACTGGACAAACTCTTTCGGAGTATCAGGGTTTCGGACGAGAACTCATCTGTTACACGGGCACTTCAATGTTTTTTAAACTTATTCGAACTCCGGACTTCTTTTGTTTTCAGTATGCAGCATTCAAAGCGACGTCATCAATTTCCAACATGTTCTGACATCACTTGTTGTTTTTCGGTCATTTACCTAATTGTTTAGAGCGCTAAATGACCGTGAAATTGAAAATCACAACAAAATGAATTCTGGAAATGCTGAAACTTGGCATGGTATCATCATTTCACCCGCATAGCATGTGCGAAAGAGTAGAGAGGGTCACGGCAAAAACTGGACGCACTTCATGTACAAACTGGACAAACTCTTTCAGAGTATCAGGGTTTCGGACGAGAACTCATCTGTTACACGGGCACTTCAATGTTTTTTAAACTTATTTGAACTCCGGACTTCTTTTGTGTTCAGTATGCAGCATTCAAAGCGACGTCATCAATTTCCAACATGTTCTGACATCATTTGTTGTTTTTTGGTCATTTACCTAATTGTTTAGAGAGCTAAATGACCGTGAAATTGAAAACCACTACAAAATGTATTCTGAAAATGTTGAAACTTGGCATGGTATCATCATTTCACCCGCATAGCATGTGCGAAAGAGTAGAGAGGGTCACGGCAAAAACTGGACGCACTTCGTGTACAAACTGGACAAACTCTTTCGGAGTATCAGGGTTTCGGACGAGAACTCATCTATTACACGGGCACTTCAATGTTTTTTAAACTTATTTGAACTCCAGACTTCTTTTGTGTTCAGTATGCCGCATTCAAAGTGACGTCATCGATTTCCAACATGTTCTGCCATCATTTGTTGTTTTTCGGTCATTTACCTAATTGTTTAGAGAGCTAAATGATCGTGAAATTGAAAACCACTACAAAATGAATTCTGAAAATGTTGAAACTTGGCATGGTATCATCATTTCAACCGCATAGCATGTGCGAAAGAGTAGAGAGGGTCACGGCAAAAACTGGACGCACTTCGTGTACAAACTGGACAAACTCTTTCGGAGTATCAGGGTTTCGGACGAGAACTCATCTGTTACACGGGCACTTCAATGTTTTTAAACTTATTTGAACTCCGGACTTCTTTGTGTTCAGTATGCAGCATTCAAAGCGACGTCATCTATTTCTAACATGTTCTGACATCATTTGTTGTTTTTCGGTCATTTACCTAATTGTTTAGAGAGCTAAATGACCGTGAAATTGAAAATCACTACAAAATGAATTCTGAAAATGTTGAAACTTGGCATGGTATCATCATTTCACCCGCATAGCATGTGCGAAAGAGTAGAGAGGGTCACGGCAAAAATTAGATGCACTTCGTGTACAAACTGGACAAACTCTTTCGGAGTATCAGGGTTTCGGACGAGAACTCATCTGTTACACGGGCACTTCAATGTTTTTTAAACTTATTTGAACTCCGGACTTCTTTTGTGTTCAGTATGCAGCATTCAAAGAGACGTCATCAATTTCCAACATGTTCTCACATCATTTGTTGTTTTCCGTCATTTACCTAATTGTTTAGAGAGCTAAATGACCGTGAAATTGAAAACCACTACAAAATGAATTCTGAAAATGTTGAAACTTGGCATGGTATCATCATTTCACCCGCATAGCATGTGCAAAAGAGTAGAGAGGGTCATGGCAAAAACTGGACGCACTTCGTGTACAAACTGGACAAACTCTTTCGGAGTACCAGGGTTTCGGATGAGAACTCATCTGTTACACGGGCACTTCAATGTTTTTTAAACTTATATGAACTCTGGACTTCTTTTGTGTTCAGTATGCAGCATTCAAAGCGACGTCACCAATTTCCAACATGTTCTGACATCATTTGTTGTTTTTCGGTCATTTACCTAATTGTTTAGAGAGCTAAATGACTGTGAAATTGAAAATAACTACAAAATGAATTCTGGAAATGTTGAAACTTGGCATGGTATCATCATTTCATCCGCATAGCATGTGCGATATAGTAGAGAGGGTCACGGCAAAAACTGGACGCACTTCGTGTACAAACTGGACAAACTCTTTCGGAGTATCGGGGTTTCGGACGAGAACTCATCTGTTACACGGGCACTTCAATGTTTTTTAAACTTATTTGAACTCTTTACTTCTTTTGTGTTCAGTATGCCGCATTCAAAGAGACGTCATCGATTTCCAACATGTTCTGACATCATTTGTTGTTTTCCGTCATTTACCTAATTGTTTAGAGAGCTAAATGACCGTGAAATTGAAAACCACTACAAAATGAATTCTGAAAATGTTGAAACTTGGCATGGTATCATCATTTCACCCGCATAGCATGTGCGAAAGATTAGAGAGGGTCATGGCAAAAACTGGACGCACTTCGTGTACAAACTGGACAAACTCTTTCGGAGTACCAGGTTTTCGGATGAGAACTCATCTGTTACACGGGCACTTCAATGTTTTTTAAACTTATATGAACTCTGGACTCCTTTTGTGTTCAGTATGCAGCATTCAAAGCGACGTCACCAATTTCCAACATGTTCTGACATCATTTGTTGTTTTTCGGTCATTTACCTAATTGTTTAGAGAGCTAAATGACTGTGAAATTGAAAATAACTACAAAATGAATTCTGGAAATGTTGAAACTTGGCATGGTATCATCATTTCATCCGCATAGCATGTGCGATATAGTAGAGAGGGTCACGGCAAAAACTGGACGCACTTCGTGTACAAACTGGACAAACTCTTTCGGAGTATCGGGGTTTCGGACGAGAACTCATCTGTTACACGGGCACTTCAATGTTTTTTAAACTTATTTGAACTCCGGACTTCTTTTGTGTTCAGTATGCCGCATTCAAAGCGACGTCATCGATTTCCAACATGTTCTGCCATCATTTGTTGTTTTTCGGTCATTTACCTAATTGTTTAGAGAGCTAAATGATCGTGAAATTGAAAACCACTACAAAATGAATTCTGAAAATGTTGAAACTTGGCATGGTATCATCATTTCAACCGCATAGCATGTGCGAAAGAGTAGAGAGGGTCACGGCAAAAACTGGACGCACTTCGTGTACAAACTGCACAAACTCTTTCGGAGTATCAGGGTTTCGGACGAGAACTCATCTGTTACACGGGCACTTCAATGTTTTTTAAACTTATTTGAACTCCGGACTTCTTTGTGTTCAGTATGCAGCATTCAAAGCGACGTCATCTATTTCTAACATGTTCTGACATCATTTGTTGTTTTTCGGTCATTTACCTAATTGTTTAGAGAGCTAAATGACCGTGAAATTGAAAATCACTACAAAATGAATTCTGGAAATGTTGAAACTGGGCATGGTATCATCATTTCACCCGCATAGCATGTGCGAAAGACTAGAGAGGGTCACGGCAAAAACTAGACGCACTTCGTGTAGAAACTGGACAAACTCTTTCGGAGTATCAGGGTTTCGGACGAGAACTCATCTGTTACACGGGCACTTCAATGTTTTTCAAACTTATTTGAACTCCGGACTTCTTTTGTGTTCAGTATGCAGCATTCAAAGCGACGTCATCAATTTCCAACATGTTCTGACATCATTTGTTGTTTTCGGTCATTTACCTAATTTTTTTGAGAGCTAAATGACCGTGAAATTGAAAATCACTACGAAATGAATTCTGAAAATGTTGAAACTTGGCATGGTATCATCATTTCACCCGCATAGCATGTGCGAAAGAGTAGAGAGGGTCACGGCAAAAACTGGACGCACTTCGTGTACAAACTGGACAAACTCTTTCGGAGTATCAGGGTTTCGGACGAGAACTCATCTGTTACACGGGCACTTCAATGTTTTTTAAACTTATTTGAACTCTGGACTTCTTTTGTGTTCAGTATGCAGCATTCAAAGAGACGTCATCAATTTCCAACATGTTCTGACATCATTTGTTGTTTTCCGTCATTTACCTAATTGTTTAGAGAGCTAAATGACCGTGAAATTGAAAACCACTACAAAATGAATTCTGAAAATGTTGAAACTTGGCATGGTATCATCATTTCACCCGCATAGCATGTGCGAAAGAGTAGAGAGGGTCATGGCAAAAACTGGACGCACTTCGTGTACAAACTGGACAAACTCTTTCGGAGTACCAGGGTTTCGGATGAGAACTCATCTGTTACACGGGCACTTCAATGTTTTTTAAACTTATTTGAACTCCGGACTTCTTTTGTGTTCAGTATGCGGCATTCAAAGCGACGTCATCTATTTCCAACATGTTCTGACATCATTTGTTGTTTTTCGGTCATTTACCTATTTATTTAGAGAGCTAAATGACCATGAAATTGAAAACCACTACAAAATGAATTCTGAAAATGTTGAAACTTGGCATGGTACCATCATTTCACCCGCATAGCATGGGCGAAAGAGTAGAGAGGGTCACGGCAAAAACTGGACGCACTTCGTGTACAAACTGGACAAACTCTTTCGGAGTATCAGGGTTTCGGACGAGAACTCATCTGTTACACGGGCACTTCAATGTTTTTTAAACTTATTTGAACTCTGGACTTCTTTTGTGTTCAGTATGCAGCATTCAAAGAGACGTCATCAATTTCCAACATGTTCTGACATCATTTGTTGTTTTCCGTCATTTACCTAATTGTTTAGAGAGCTAAATGACCGTGAAATTGAAAACCACTACAAAATGAATTCTGAAAATTTTGAAACTTGGCATGGTATCATCAGTTCACCCGCATAGCATGTGCGAAAGAGTAGAGAGGGTCACGGCAAAAACTAGACGCACTTCGTGTACAAACTGGACAAACTCTTTCGGAGTATCAAGGTTTCGGACCAGAAATCATCTGTTACACGGGCACTTCAATGTTTTTTAAACTTATTTGAACTCCGGACTTCTTTTGTGTTCAGTATGCAGCATTCAAAGCGAGGTCATCAATTTCCAACATGTTCTGACATCATTTGTTGTTTTTTGGTCATTTACCTAATTGTTTAGAGAGCTAAATAACCGTGAAATTGAAAATCACTACAAAATGAATTCTGAAAATGTGGAAACATGGCATGGTATCATCATTTCACCCGCATAGCATGTGCGAAAGAGTAGAGAGGGTCACGGCAAAAACTGGACGCACTTCGTGTACAAACTGGACAAACTCTTTCGGAGTATCAGGGTTTCGGACGAGAACTCATCTGTTACACGGGCACTTCAATGTTTTTTAAACTTATTCGAACTCCGGACTTCTTTTGTTTTCAGTATGCAGCATTCAAAGCGACGTCATCAATTTCCAACATGTTCTGACATCACTTGTTGTTTTTCGGTCATTTACCTAATTGTTTAGAGCGCTAAATGACCGTGAAATTGAAAATCACAACAAAATGAATTCTGGAAATGCTGAAACTTGGCATGGTATCATCATTTCACCCGCATAGCATGTGCGAAAGAGTAGAGAGGGTCACGGCAAAAACTGGACGCACTTCATGTACAAACTGGACAAACTCTTTCAGAGTATCAGGGTTTCGGACGAGAACTCATCTGTTACACGGGCACTTCAATGTTTTTTAAACTTATTTGAACTCCGGACTTCTTTTGTGTTCAGTATGCAGCATTCAAAGCGACGTCATCAATTTCCAACATGTTCTGACATCATTTGTTGTTTTTTGGTCATTTACCTAATTGTTTAGAGAGCTAAATGACCGTGAAATTGAAAACCACTACAAAATGTATTCTGAAAATGTTGAAACTTGGCATGGTATCATCATTTCACCCGCATAGCATGTGCGAAAGAGTAGAGAGGGTCACGGCAAAAACTGGACGCACTTCGTGTACAAACTGGACAAACTCTTTCGGAGTATCAGGGTTTCGGACGAGAACTCATCTATTACACGGGCACTTCAATGTTTTTTAAACTTATTTGAACTCCAGACTTCTTTTGTGTTCAGTATGCCGCATTCAAAGCGACGTCATCGATTTCCAACATGTTCTGCCATCATTTGTTGTTTTTCGGTCATTTACCTAATTGTTTAGAGAGCTAAATGATCGTGAAATTGAAAACCACTACAAAATGAATTCTGAAAATGTTGAAACTTGGCATGGTATCATCATTTCAACCGCATAGCATGTGCGAAAGAGTAGAGAGGGTCACGGCAAAAACTGGACGCACTTCGTGTACAAACTGGACAAACTCTTTCGGAGTATCAGGGTTTCGGACGAGAACTCATCTGTTACACGGGCACTTCAATGTTTTTTAAACTTATTTGAACTCCGGACTTCTTTTGTGTTCAGTATGCAGCATTCAAAGAGACGTCATCAATTTCCAACATGTTCTCACATCATTTGTTGTTTTCCGTCATTTACCTAATTGTTTAGAGAGCTAAATGACCGTGAAATTGAAAACCACTACAAAATGAATTCTGAAAATGTTGAAACTTGGCATGGTATCATCATTTCACCCGCATAGCATGTGCGAAAGAGTAGAGAGGGTCATGGCAAAAACTGGACGCACTTCGTGTACAAACTGGACAAACTCTTTCGGAGTACCAGGGTTTCGGATGAGAACTCATCTGTTACACGGGCACTTCAATGTTTTTTAAACTTATATGAACTCTGGACTTCTTTTGTGTTCAGTATGCAGCATTCAAAGCGACGTCACCAATTTCCAACATGTTCTGACATCATTTGTTGTTTTTCGGTCATTTACCTAATTGTTTAGAGAGCTAAATGACTGTGAAATTGAAAATAACTACAAAATGAATTCTGGAAATGTTGAAACTTGGCATGGTATCATCATTTCATCCGCATAGCATGTGCGATATAGTAGAGAGGGTCACGGCAAAAACTGGACGCACTTCGTGTACAAACTGGACAAACTCTTTCGGAGTATCGGGGTTTCGGACGAGAACTCATCTGTTACACGGGCACTTCAATGTTTTTTAAACTTATTTGAACTCTTTACTTCTTTTGTGTTCAGTATGCCGCATTCAAAGAGACGTCATCGATTTCCAACATGTTCTGACATCATTTGTTGTTTTCCGTCATTTACCTAATTGTTTAGAGAGCTAAATGACCGTGAAATTGAAAACCACTACAAAATGAATTCTGAAAATGTTGAAACTTGGCATGGTATCATCATTTCACCCGCATAGCATGTGCGAAAGATTAGAGAGGGTCATGGCAAAAACTGGACGCACTTCGTGTACAAACTGGACAAACTCTTTCGGAGTACCAGGTTTTCGGATGAGAACTCATCTGTTACACGGGCACTTCAATGTTTTTTAAACTTATATGAACTCTGGACTCCTTTTGTGTTCAGTATGCAGCATTCAAAGCGACGTCACCAATTTCCAACATGTTCTGACATCATTTGTTGTTTTTCGGTCATTTACCTAATTGTTTAGAGAGCTAAATGACTGTGAAATTGAAAATAACTACAAAATGAATTCTGGAAATGTTGAAACTTGGCATGGTATCATCATTTCATCCGCATAGCATGTGCGATATAGTAGAGAGGGTCACGGCAAAAACTGGACGCACTTCGTGTACAAACTGGACAAACTCTTTCGGAGTATCGGGGTTTCGGACGAGAACTCATCTGTTACACGGGCACTTCAATGTTTTTTAAACTTATTTGAACTCCGGACTTCTTTTGTGTTCAGTATGCCGCATTCAAAGCGACGTCATCGATTTCCAACATGTTCTGCCATCATTTGTTGTTTTTCGGTCATTTACCTAATTGTTTAGAGAGCTAAATGATCGTGAAATTGAAAACCACTACAAAATGAATTCTGAAAATGTTGAAACTTGGCATGGTATCATCATTTCAACCGCATAGCATGTGCGAAAGAGTAGAGAGGGTCACGGCAAAAACTGGACGCACTTCGTGTACAAACTGCACAAACTCTTTCGGAGTATCAGGGTTTCGGACGAGAACTCATCTGTTACACGGGCACTTCAATGTTTTTTAAACTTATTTGAACTCCGGACTTCTTTGTGTTCAGTATGCAGCATTCAAAGCGACGTCATCTATTTCTAACATGTTCTGACATCATTTGTTGTTTTTCGGTCATTTACCTAATTGTTTAGAGAGCTAAATGACCGTGAAATTGAAAATCACTACAAAATGAATTCTGGAAATGTTGAAACTGGGCATGGTATCATCATTTCACCCGCATAGCATGTGCGAAAGACTAGAGAGGGTCACGGCAAAAACTAGACGCACTTCGTGTAGAAACTGGACAAACTCTTTCGGAGTATCAGGGTTTCGGACGAGAACTCATCTGTTACACGGGCACTTCAATGTTTTTCAAACTTATTTGAACTCCGGACTTCTTTTGTGTTCAGTATGCAGCATTCAAAGCGACGTCATCAATTTCCAACATGTTCTGACATCATTTGTTGTTTTCGGTCATTTACCTAATTTTTTTGAGAGCTAAATGACCGTGAAATTGAAAATCACTACGAAATGAATTCTGAAAATGTTGAAACTTGGCATGGTATCATCATTTCACCCGCATAGCATGTGCGAAAGAGTAGAGAGGGTCACGGCAAAAACTGGACGCACTTCGTGTACAAACTGGACAAACTCTTTCGGAGTATCAGGGTTTCGGACGAGAACTCATCTGTTACACGGGCACTTCAATGTTTTTTAAACTTATTTGAACTCTGGACTTCTTTTGTGTTCAGTATGCAGCATTCAAAGAGACGTCATCAATTTCCAACATGTTCTGACATCATTTGTTGTTTTCCGTCATTTACCTAATTGTTTAGAGAGCTAAATGACCGTGAAATTGAAAACCACTACAAAATGAATTCTGAAAATGTTGAAACTTGGCATGGTATCATCATTTCACCCGCATAGCATGTGCGAAAGAGTAGAGAGGGTCATGGCAAAAACTGGACGCACTTCGTGTACAAACTGGACAAACTCTTTCGGAGTACCAGGGTTTCGGATGAGAACTCATCTGTTACACGGGCACTTCAATGTTTTTTAAACTTATTTGAACTCCGGACTTCTTTTGTGTTCAGTATGCGGCATTCAAAGCGACGTCATCTATTTCCAACATGTTCTGACATCATTTGTTGTTTTTCGGTCATTTACCTATTTATTTAGAGAGCTAAATGACCATGAAATTGAAAACCACTACAAAATGAATTCTGAAAATGTTGAAACTTGGCATGGTACCATCATTTCACCCGCATAGCATGGGCGAAAGAGTAGAGAGGGTCACGGCAAAAACTGGACGCACTTCGTGTACAAACTGGACAAACTCTTTCGGAGTATCAGGGTTTCGGACGAGAACTCATCTGTTACACGGGCACTTCAATGTTTTTTAAACTTATTTGAACTCTGGACTTCTTTTGTGTTCAGTATGCAGCATTCAAAGAGACGTCATCAATTTCCAACATGTTCTGACATCATTTGTTGTTTTCCGTCATTTACCTAATTGTTTAGAGAGCTAAATGACCGTGAAATTGAAAACCACTACAAAATGAATTCTGAAAATTTTGAAACTTGGCATGGTATCATCAGTTCACCCGCATAGCATGTGCGAAAGAGTAGAGAGGGTCACGGCAAAAACTAGACGCACTTCGTGTACAAACTGGACAAACTCTTTCGGAGTATCAAGGTTTCGGACCAGAAATCATCTGTTACACGGGCACTTCAATGTTTTTTAAACTTATTTGAACTCCGGACTTCTTTTGTGTTCAGTATGCAGCATTCAAAGCGAGGTCATCAATTTCCAACATGTTCTGACATCATTTGTT
The DNA here is from genome assembly GCF_056163025.1 of Triticum urartu. Lineage (NCBI taxonomy): Eukaryota > Viridiplantae > Streptophyta > Magnoliopsida > Poales > Poaceae > Triticum > Triticum urartu. The sequence goes on along the minus strand of NC_141874.1, from coordinate 317,216,324 downwards.
GTTTTTTGGTCATTTACCTAATTGTTTAGAGAACTAAATAACCGTGAAATTGAAAATCACTACAAAATGAATTCTGAAAATGTGGAAACATGGCATGGTATCATCATTTCACCCGCATAGCATGTGCGAAAGAGTAGAGAGGGTCACGGCAAAAACTGGACGCACTTCGTGTACAAACTGGACAAACTCTTTCGGAGTATTAGGGTTTCGGACGAGAACTCATCTGTTACACGGGCACTTCAATGTTTTTTAAACTTATTCGAACTCCGGACTTCTTTTGTTTTCAGTATGCAGCATTCAAAGCGACGTCATCAATTTCCAACATGTTCTGACATCACTTGTTGTTTTTCGGTCATTTACCTAATTGTTTAGAGCGCTAAATGACCGTGAAATTGAAAATCACAACAAAATGAATTCTGGAAATGCTGAAACTTGGCATGGTATCATCATTTCACCCGCATAGCATGTGCGAAAGAGTAGAGAGGGTCACGGAAAAAACTGGACGCACTTCATGTACAAACTGGACAAACTCTTTCAGAGTATCAGGGTTTCGGACGAGAACTCATCTGTTACACGGGCACTTCAATGTTTTTTAAACTTATTTGAACTCCGGACTTCTTTTGTGTTCAGTATGCAGCATTCAAAGCGACGTCATCAATTTCCAACATGTTCTGACATCATTTGTTGTTTTTTGGTCATTTACCTAATTGTTTAGAGAGCTAAATGACCGTGAAATTAAAAACCACTACAAAATGTATTCTGAAAATGTTGAAACTTGGCATGGTATCATCATTTCACCCGCATAGCATGTGCGAAAGAGTAGAGAGGGTCACGGCAAAAACTGGACGCACTTCGTGTACAAACTGGACAAACTCTTTCGGAGTATCAGGGTTTCGGACGAGAACTCATCTATTACACGGGCACTTCAATGTTTTTTAAACTTATTTGAACTCCAGACTTCTTTTGTGTTCAGTATGCCGCATTCAAAGCGACGTCATCGATTTCCAACATGTTCTGCCATCATTTGTTGTTTTTCGGTCATTTACCTAATTGTTTAGAGAGCTAAATGATCGTGAAATTGAAAACCACTACAAAATGAATTCTGAAAATGTTGAAACTTGGCATGGTATCATCATTTCAACCGCATAGCATGTGCGAAAGAGTAGAGAGGGTCACGGCAAAAACTGGACGCACTTCGTGTACAAACTGGACAAACTCTTTCGGAGTATTAGGGTTTCGGACGAGAACTCATCTGTTACACGGGCACTTCAATGTTTTTAAACTTATTTGAACTCCGGACTTCTTTGTGTTCAGTATGCAGCATTCAAAGCGACGTCATCTATTTCTAACATGTTCTGACATCATTTGTTGTTTTTCGGTCATTTACCTAATTGTTTAGAGAGCTAAATGACCGTGAAATTGAAAATCACTACAAAATGAATTCTGAAAATGTTGAAACTTGGCATGGTATCATCATTTCACCCGCATAGCATGTGCGAAAGAGTAGAGAGGGTCACGGCAAAAATTAGATGCACTTCGTGTACAAACTGGACAAACTCTTTCGGAGTATCAGGGTTTCGGACGAGAACTCATCTGTTACACGGGCACTTCAATGTTTTTTAAACTTATTTGAACTCCGGACTTCTTTTGTGTTCAGTATGCAGCATTCAAAGAGACGTCATCAATTTCCAACATGTTCTCACATCATTTGTTGTTTTCCGTCATTTACCTAATTGTTTAGAGAGCTAAATGACCGTGAAATTGAAAACCACTACAAAATGAATTCTGAAAATGTTGAAACTTGGCATGGTATCATCATTTCACCCGCATAGCATGTGCGAAAGAGTAGAGAGGGTCATGGCAAAAACTGGACGCACTTCGTGTACAAACTGGACAAACTCTTTCGGAGTACCAGGGTTTCGGATGAGAACTCATCTGTTACACGGGCACTTCAATGTTTTTTAAACTTATATTAACTCTGGACTTCTTTTGTGTTCAGTATGCAGCATTCAAAGCGACGTCACCAATTTCCAACATGTTCTGACATCATTTGTTGTTTTTCGGTCATTTACCTAATTGTTTAGAGAGCTAAATGACTGTGAAATTGAAAATAACTACAAAATGAATTCTGGAAATGTTGAAACTTGGCATGGTATCATCATTTCATCCGCATAGCATGTGCGATATAGTAGAGAGGGTCACGGCAAAAACTGGACGCACTTCGTGTACAAACTGGACAAACTCTTTCGGAGTATCGGGGTTTCGGACGAGAACTCATCTGTTACACGGGCACTTCAATGTTTTTTAAACTTATTTGAACTCTTTACTTCTTTTGTGTTCAGTATGCCGCATTCAAAGAGACGTCATCGATTTCCAACATGTTCTGACATCATTTGTTGTTTTCCGTCATTTACCTAATTGTTTAGAGAGCTAAATGACCGTGAAATTGAAAACCACTACAAAATGAATTCTGAAAATGTTGAAACTTGGCATGGTATCATCATTTCACCCGCATAGCATGTGCGAAAGATTAGAGAGGGTCATGGCAAAAACTGGACGCACTTCGTGTACAAACTGGACAAACTCTTTCGGAGTACCAGGTTTTCGGATGAGAACTCATCTGTTACACGGGCACTTCAATGTTTTTTAAACTTATATGAACTCTGGACTCCTTTTGTGTTCAGTATGCAGCATTCAAAGCGACGTCACCAATTTCCAACATGTTCTGACATCATTTGTTGTTTTTCGGTCATTTACCTAATTGTTTAGAGAGCTAAATGACTGTGAAATTGAAAATAACTACAAAATGAATTCTGGAAATGTTGAAACTTGGCATGGTATCATCATTTCATCCGCATAGCATGTGCGATATAGTAGAGAGGGTCACGGCAAAAACTGGACGCACTTCGTGTACAAACTGGACAAACTCTTTCGGAGTATCGGGGTTTCGGACGAGAACTCATCTGTTACACGGGCACTTCAATGTTTTTTAAACTTATTTGAACTCCGGACTTCTTTTGTGTTCAGTATGCCGCATTCAAAGCGACGTCATCGATTTCCAACATGTTCTGCCATCATTTGTTGTTTTTCGGTCATTTACCTAATTGTTTAGAGAGCTAAATGATCGTGAAATTGAAAACCACTACAAAATGAATTCTGAAAATGTTGAAACTTGGCATGGTATCATCATTTCAACCGCATAGCATGTGCGAAAGAGTAGAGAGGGTCACGGCAAAAACTGGACGCACTTCGTGTACAAACTGCACAAACTCTTTCGGAGTATCAGGGTTTCGGACGAGAACTCATCTGTTACACGGGCACTTCAATGTTTTTTAAACTTATTTGAACTCCGGACTTCTTTGTGTTCAGTATGCAGCATTCAAAGCGACGTCATCTATTTCTAACATGTTCTGACATCATTTGTTGTTTTTCGGTCATTTACCTAATTGTTTAGAGAGCTAAATGACCGTGAAATTGAAAATCACTACAAAATGAATTCTGGAAATGTTGAAACTGGGCATGGTATCATCATTTCACCCGCATAGCATGTGCGAAAGACTAGAGAGGGTCACGGCAAAAACTAGACGCACTTCGTGTAGAAACTGGACAAACTCTTTCGGAGTATCAGGGTTTCGGACGAGAACTCATCTGTTACACGGGCACTTCAATGTTTTTCAAACTTATTTGAACTCCGGACTTCTTTTGTGTTCAGTATGCAGCATTCAAAGCGATGTCATCAATTTCCAACATGTTCTGACATCATTTGTTGTTTTCGGTCATTTACCTAATTTTTTTGAGAGCTAAATGACCGTGAAATTGAAAATCACTACGAAATGAATTCTGAAAATGTTGAAACTTGGCATGGTATCATCATTTCACCCGCATAGCATGTGCGAAAGAGTAGAGAGGGTCACGGCAAAAACTGGACGCACTTTGTGTACAAACTGGACAAACTCTTTCGGAGTATCAAGGTTTCGGACGAGAACTCATCTGTTACACGGGCACTTCAATGTTTTTTAAACTTATTTGAACTCCAGACTTCTTTTGTGTTCAGTATGCCGCATTCAAAGCGACGTCATCGATTTCCAACATGTTCTGCCATCATTTGTTGTTTTTCGGTCATTTACCTAATTGTTTAGAGAGCTAAATGATCGTGAAATTGAAAACCACTACAAAATGAATTCTGAAAATGTTGAAACTTGGCATGGTATCATCATTTCAACCGCATAGCATGTGCGAAAGAGTAGAGAGGGTCATGGCAAAAACTGGACGCACTTCGTGTACAAACTGGACAAACTCTTTCGGAGTATCGGGGTTTCAGACGAGAACTCATCTGTTACACGAGCACTTCAATGTTTTTTAAACTTATTTGAACTCCGGACTTCTTTTGTGTTCAGTATACAGCATTCAAAGTGACGTCATCAATTTCCAACATGTTCTGACATCATTTGTTGTTTTTCGGTCATTTACCTAATTGTTTAGAGAGCTAAATGACCGTAAAATTGAAAACCACTACAAAATGAATTCTGAAAATGTTGAAACTTGGCATGGTATCATCATTTCACAAGCATAGCATGTGCGAAAGAGTAGAGAGGGTCACGGCAAAAACTAGACGCACTTCGTGTACAAACTGGACAAACTCTTTCGGAGTATCAGGGTTTCGGACGAGAACTCATCTGTTACACGGGCACTTCAATGTTTTTTAAACTTATTTGAACTCCGGACTTCTTTGTGTTCAGTATGCAGCATTCAAAGCGACGTCATCTATTTCTAACATGTTCTGACATCATTTGTTGTTTTTCGGTCATTTACCTAATTGTTTAGAGAGCTAAATGACCGTGAAATTGAAAATCACTACAAAATGAATTCTGGAAATGTTGAAACTGGGCATGGTATCATCATTTCACCCGCATAGCATGTGCGAAAGACTAGAGAGGGTCACGGCAAAAACTAGACGCACTTCGTGTAGAAACTGGACAAACTCTTTCGGAGTATCAAGGTTTCGGACGAGAACTCATCTGTTACACGGGCACTTCAATGTTTTTTAAACTTATTTGAACTCCGGACTTCTTTTCTGTTCAGTATGCAGCATTCAAAGCGACATCATCAATTTCCAACATGTTCTAACATCATTTGTTGTTTTTCGGTCATTTACCTAATTGTTTAGAGAGCTAAATGACCGTGAAATTGAAAACCACTACAAAATGAATTCTGAAAATGTTGAAACTTGGCATGGTATCATCATTTCACCCGCATAGCATGTGCGAAAGAGTAGAGAGGGTCACGGCAAAAACTGGACGCACTTCGTGTACAAACTGGACAAACTCTTTCGGAGTACCAGGGTTTCGGATGAGAACTCATCTGTTACACGTGCACTTCAATGTTTTTTAAACTTATATGAACTCTAGAGTTCTTTTGTGTTCAGTATGCAGCATTCAAAGCGACGTCACCAATTTCCAACATGTTCTGACATCATTTGTTGTTTTTCGGTCATTTACCTAATTGTTTAGAGAGCTAAATGACCGTGAAATTGAAAATAACTACAAAATGAATTCTGGAAATGCTGAAACTTGGCATGGTATCATCATTTCATCCGCATAGCATGTGCGATATAGTAGAGAGGGTCACGGCAAAAACTGGAGGCACTTCGTGTACAAACTGGACAAACTCTTTCGGAGTATCGGGGTTTCGGACGAGAACTCATCTGTTACACGAGCACTTCAATGTTTTTTAAACTTATTTGAACTCCGAACTTCTTTTGTGTTCAGTATACAGCATTCAAAGCGACGTCATCGATTTCCAACATGTTTTGCCATCATTTGTTGTTTTTCGGTCATTTACCTAATTGTTTAGAGAGCTAAATGATCGTGAAATTGAAAACCACTACAAAATGAATTCTGAAAATGTTGAAACTTGGCATGGTATCATCATTTCAACCGCATAGCATGTGCGAAAGAATAGAGAGGGTCACGGCAAAAACTAGACGCACTTCGTGTACAAACTGGACAAACTCTTTCGGAGTATCAGGGTTTCAGACGAGAACTCATCTGTTACACGGGCACTTCAATGTTTTTTAAATTTATTTGAACTCCGGACTTCTTTGTGTTCAGTATGCAGCATTCAAAGCGACGTCATAAATTTCCAACATGATCTGACATCATTTGTTGTTTTTCGGTCATTTACCTAATTGTTTAGAGAGCTAAATGACCGTGAAATTGAAACTCACTACGAAATGAATTCTAAAAATGTTGAAACTTGGCATGGTATCATCATTTCAACCGCATAGCATGTGCGAAAGAGTAGAGAGGGTCACGGCAAAAACTGGACGCACTTCGTGTACAAACTGGACAAACTCTTTCGGAGTATCAGGGTTTCGGACGAGAACTCATCTGTTACACGGGCACTTCAATGTTTTTTAAACTTATTTGAACTCCGGACTTCTTTGTGTTCAGTATGCAGCATTCAAAGCGACGTCATCTATTTCTAACATGTTCTGACATCATTTGTTGTTTTTCGGTCATTTACCTAATTGTTTAGAGAGCTAAATGACCGTGAAATTGAAAATCACTACAAAATGAATTCTGGAAATGTTGAAACTGGGCATGGTATCATCATTTCACCCGCATAGCATGTGCGAAAGACTAGAGAGGGTCACGGCAAAAACTAGACGCACTTCGTGTAGAAACTGGAAAAATCTTTCGGAGTATCAGGGTTTCGGACGAGAACTCATCTGTTACACGGGCACTTCAATGTTTTTTAAACTTATTTGAACTCCAGACTTCTTTTGTGTTCAGTATGCCGCATTCAAAGCGACGTCATCGATTTCCAACATGTTCTGACATCATTTGTTGTTTTCGGTCATTTACCTAATTTTTTAGAGAGCTAAATGACCGTGAAATTGAAAATCACTACAAAATGAATTCTGAAAATGTTGAAACTTGGCATGGTATCATCATTTCACCCGCATAGCATGTGCGAAAGAGTAGAGAGGGTCACGGCAAAAACTGGACGCACTTCGTGTACAAACTGGACAAACTCTTTCGGAGTATCAGGGTTTCGGACGAGAACTCATCTGTTACACGGGCACTTCAATGTTTTTTAAACTTATTTGAACTCCAGACTTCTTTTGTGTTCAGTATGCCGCATTCAAAGCGACGTCATCGATTTCCAACATGTTCTGCCATCATTTGTTGTTTTTCGGTCATTTACCTAATTGTTTAGAGAGCTAAATGATCGTGAAATTGAAAACCACTACAAAATGAATTCTGAAAATGTTGAAACTTGGCATGGTATCATCATTTCAACCGCATAGCATGTGCGAAAGAGTAGAGAGGGTCACGGCAAAAACTGGACGCACTTCGTGTACAAACTGGACAAACTCTTTCGGAGTATCGGGGTTTCAGACGAGAACTCATCTGTTACATGAGCACTTCAATGTTTTTTAAACTTATTTGAACTCCGGACTTCTTTTGTGTTCAGTATACAGCATTCAAAGTGACGTCATCAATTTCCAACATGTTCTGACATCATTTGTTGTTTTTCGGTCATTTACCTAATTGTTTAGAGAGCTAAATGACCGTAAAATTGAAAACCACTACAAAATGAATTCTGAAAATGTTGAAACTTGGCATGGTATCATCATTTCACAAGCATAGCATGTGCGAAAGAGTAGAGAGGGTCACGGCAAAAACTGGACGCACTTCGTGTACAAACTGGACAAACTCTTTCGGAGTATCAGGGTTTCGGACGAGAACTCATCTGTTACACGGGCACTTCAATGTTTTTTAAACTTATTTGAACTCCGGACTTCTTTGTGTTCAGTATGCAGCATTCAAAGCGACGTCATCTATTTCTAACATGTTCTGACATCATTTGTTGTTTTTCGGTCATTTACCTAATTGTTTAGAGAGCTAAATGACCGTGAAATTGAAAATCACTACAAAATGAATTCTGGAAATGTTGAAACTGGGCACGGTATCATCATTTCACCCGCATAGCATGTGCGAAAGACTAGAGAGGGTCACGGCAAAAACTAGACGCACTTCGTGTAGAAACTGGACAAACTCTTTCGGAGTATCAAGGTTTCGGACGAGAACTCATCTGTTACACGGGCACTTCAATGTTTTTTAAACTTATTTGAACTCCGGACTTCTTTTGTGTTCATTATGCAGCATTCAAAGCGACATCATCAATTTCCAACATGTTCTAACATCATTTGTTGTTTTTCGGTCATTTACCTAATTGTTTAGAGAGCTAAATGACCGTGAAATTGAAAATCACTACAAAATGAATTCTGGAAATGCTGAAACTTTGCATGGTATCATCATTTCACCCGCATAGCATGTGCGAAAGAGTAGAGAGGGTCACGGCAAAAACTGGACGCACTTCGTGTACAAACTGGACAAACTCTTTCGGAGTATCGGGGTTTCAGACGAGAACTCATCTGTTACACGGGCACTTCAATGTTTTTTAAACTTATTTGAACTCCGGACTTCTTTGTGTTCAGTATGCAGCATTCAAAGCGACGTCATCTATTTCTAACATGATCTGACATCATTTGTTGTTTTTCGGTCATTTACCTAATTGTTTAGAGAGCTAAATGACCGTGAAATTGAAAACCACTACAAAATGAATTCTGAAAATGTTGAAACTTGGCATGGTATCATTATTTCACCCGCATAGCATGTGCAAAAGAGTAGAGAGGGTCACGGCAAAAACTGGACGCACTTCGTGTACAAACTGGACAAACTCTTTCGGAGTATCAGGGTTTCGGATGAGAACTCATCTGTTACACGGGCACTTCAATGTTTTTTAAACTTATTTGAACTCTGGACTTATTTTGTGTTCATTATGCAGCATTCAAAGAGACGTCATCAATTTCCAACATGTTCTGACATCATTTGTTGTTTTCCGTCATTTACCTAATTGTTTAGAGAGCTAAATGACCGTGAAATTGAAAACCACTACAAAATGAATTCTGAAAATGTTGAAACTTGGCATGGTATCATCATTTCACCCGCATAGCATGTGCGAAAGAGTAGAGAGGGTCACGGCAAAAACTGGACGCACTTCGTGTACAAACTGGACAAACTCTTTCGGAGTATCAGGGTTTCGGACGAGAACTCATCTGTTACACGGGCACTTCAATGTTTTTTAAACTTATTTGAACTCCAGACTTCTTTTGTGTTCAGTATGCCGCATTCAAAGCGACGTCATCGATTTCCAACATGTTCTGCCATCATTTGTTGTTTTTCGGTCATTTACCTAATTGTTTAGAGAGCTAAATGATCGTGAAATTGAAAACCACTACAAAATGAATTCTGAAAATGTTGAAACTTGGCATGGTATCATCATTTCAACCGCATAGCATGTGCGAAAGAGTAGAGAGGGTCACGGCAAAAACTGGACGCACTTCGTGTACAAACTGGACAAACTCTTTCGGAGTATCGGGGTTTCACACGAGAACTCATCTGTTACACGAGCACTTCAATGTTTTTTAAACTTATTTGAACTCCGGACTTCTTTTGTGTTCAGTATACAGCATTCAAAGTGACGTCATCAATTTCCAACATGTTCTGACATCATTTGTTGTTTTTCGGTCATTTACCTAATTGTTTAGAGAGCTAAATGACCGTAAAATTGAAAACCACTACAAAATGAATTCTGAAAATGTTGAAACTTGGCATGGTATCATCATTTCACAAGCATAGCATGTGCGAAAGAGTAGAGAGGGTCACGGCAAAAACTGGACGCACTTCGTGTACAAACTGGACAAACTCTTTCGGAGTATCAGGGTTTCGGACGAGAACTCATCTGTTACACGGGCACTTCAATGTTTTTTAAACTTATTTGAACTCCGGACTTCTTTGTGTTCAGTATGCAGCATTCAAAGCGACGTCATCTATTTCTAACATGTTCTGACATCATTTGTTGTTTTTCGGTCATTTACCTAATTGTTTAGAGAGCTAAATGACCGTGAAATTGAAAATCACTACAAAATGAATTCTGGAAATGTTGAAACTGGGCACGGTATCATCATTTCACCCGCATAGCATGTGCGAAAGACTAGAGAGGGTCACGGCAAAAACTAGACGCACTTCGTGTAGAAACTGGACAAACTCTTTCGGAGTATCAAGGTTTCGGACGAGAACTCATCTGTTACACGGGCACTTCAATGTTTTTTAAACTTATTTGAACTCCGGACTTCTTTTGTGTTCATTATGCAGCATTCAAAGCGACATCATCAATTTCCAACATGTTCTAACATCATTTGTTGTTTTTCGGTCATTTACCTAATTGTTTAGAGAGCTAAATGACCGTGAAATTGAAAATCACTACAAAATGAATTCTGGAAATGCTGAAACTTTGCATGGTATCATCATTTCACCCGCATAGCATGTGCGAAAGAGTAGAGAGGGTCACGGCAAAAACTGGACGCACTTCGTGTACAAACTGGACAAACTCTTTCGGAGTATCGGGGTTTCAGACGAGAACTCATCTGTTACACGGGCACTTCAATGTTTTTTAAACTTATTTGAACTCCGGACTTCTTTGTGTTCAGTATGCAGCATTCAAAGCGACGTCATCTATTTCTAACATGATCTGACATCATTTGTTGTTTTTCGGTCATTTACCTAATTGTTTAGAGAGCTAAATGACCGTGAAATTGAAAACCACTACAAAATGAATTCTGAAAATGTTGAAACTTGGCATGGTATCATTATTTCACCCGCATAGCATGTGCAAAAGAGTAGAGAGGGTCACGGCAAAAACTGGACGCACTTCGTGTACAAACTGGACAAACTCTTTCGGAGTATCAGGGTTTCGGATGAGAACTCATCTGTTACACGGGCACTTCAATGTTTTTTAAACTTATTTGAACTCTGGACTTATTTTGTGTTCATTATGCAGCATTCAAAGAGACGTCATCAATTTCCAACATGTTCTGACATCATTTGTTGTTTTCCGTCATTTACCTAATTGTTTAGAGAGCTAAATGACCGTGAAATTGAAAACCACTACAAAATGAATTCTGAAAATGTTGAAACTTGGCATGGTATCATCATTTCACCCGCATAGCATGTGCGAAAGAGTAGAGAGGGTCACGGCAAAAACTGGACGCACTTCGTGTACAAACTGGACAAACTCTTTCGGAGTATCGGGGTTTCAGACGAGAACTCATCTGTTACACGAGCACTTCAATGTTTTTTAAACTTATTTGAACTCCGGACTTCTTTTGTGTTCAGTATACAGCATTCAAAGTGACGTCATCAATTTCCAACATGTTCTGACATCATTTGTTGTTTTTCGGTCATTTACCTAATTGTTTAGAGAGCTAAATGACCGTAAAATTGAAAACCACTACAAAATGAATTCTGAAAATGTTGAAACTTGGCATGGTATCATCATTTCATCCGCATAGCATGTGCGATATAGTAGAGAGGGTCACGGCAAAAACTGGACGCACTTCGTGTACAAACTGGACAAACTCTTTCGGAGTACCAGGGTTTCGGATGAGAACTCATCTGTTACACGGGCACTTCAATGTTTTTTAAACTTATTTGAACTCCAGACTTCTTTTGTGTTCAGTATGCCGCATTCAAAGCGACGTCATCGATTTCCAACATGTTCTGACATCATTTGTTGTTTTCGGTCATTTACCTAATTGTTTAGAGAGCTAAATGACCGTGAAATTGAAAATAACTACAAAATGAATTCTGGAAATGCTGAAACTTGGCATGGTATCATCATTTCATCCGCATAGCATGTGCGATATAGTAGAGAGGGTCACGGCAAAAACTGGACGCACTTCGTGTGCAAACTGGACAAACTCTTTCGGAGTATCGGGGTTTCGGACGAGAACTCATCTGTTACACGAGTACTTCAATGTTTTTTAAACTTATTTGAACTCCGAACTTCTTTTGTGTTCAGTATACAACATTCAAAGCGACGTCATCGATTTCCAACATGTTCTGCCATCATTTGTTGTTTTTCGGTCATTTACCTAATTGTTTAGAGAGCTAAATGATCGTGAAATTGAAAACCACTACAAAATGAATTCTGAAAATGTTGAAACTTGGCATGGTATCATCATTTCAACCGCATAGCATGTGCGAAAGAGTAGAGAGGGTCACGGCAAAAACTAGATGCACTTCGTGTACAAACTGGACAAACTCTTTCGGAGTATCAGGGTTTCAGACGAGAACTCATCTGTTACACGGGCACTTCAATGTTTTTTAAATTTATTTGAACTCCGGACTTCTTTGTGTTCAGTATGCAGCATTCAAAGCGACGTCATCAATTTCCAACATGATCTGACATCATTTGTTGTTTTTCGGTCATTTACCTAATTGTTTAGAGAGCTAAATGACCGTGAAATTGAAAATCACTACGAAATGAATTCTAGAAATGTTGAAACTTGGCATGGTACCATTATTTCACCCGCATAGCATGTGCGAAAGAGTAGAGAGGGTCACGGCAAAAACTAGACGCACTTCGTGTAGAAACTGGACAAACTCTTTCGGAGTATCAGGGTTTCGGACGAGAACTCATCTGTTACACGGGCACATCAATGTTTTTCAAACTTATTTGAACTCCGGACTTCTTTTGTGTTCAGTATGCAGCATTCAAAGCGACGTCATCAATTTCCAACATCTTCTGACATCATTTGTTGTTTTCGGCATTTACCTAATTTTTTAGAGAGCTAAATGACCGTGAAATTGAAAATCACTACAAAATGAATTCTGAAAATGTTGAAACTTGGCATGGTATCATCATTTCAACCGCATAGCATGTGCGAAAGAATAGAGAGGGTCACGGCAAAAACTAGACGCACTTCGTGTACAAACTGGACAAACTCTTTCGGAGTATCAGGGTTTCAGACGAGAACTCATCTGTTACACGGGCACTTCAATGTTTTTTAAATTTATTTGAACTCCGGACTTCTTTGTGTTCAGTATGCAGCATTCAAAGCGACGTCATAAATTTCCAACATGATCTGACATCATTTGTTGTTTTTCGGTCATTTACCTAATTGTTTAGAGAGCTAAATGACCGTGAAATTGAAACTCACTACGAAATGAATTCTGAAAATGTTGAAACTTGGCATGGTATCATCATTTCAACCGCATAGCATGTGCGAAAGAGTAGAGAGGGTCACGGCAAAAACTGGACGCACTTCGTGTACAAACTGGACAAACTCTTTCGGAGTATCAGGGTTTCGGACGAGAACTCATCTGTTACACGGGCACTTCAATGTTTTTTAAACTTATTTGAACTCCGGACTTCTTTGTGTTCAGTATGCAGCATTCAAAGCGACGTCATCTATTTCTAACATGTTCTGACATCATTTGTTGTTTTTCGGTCATTTACCTAATTGTTTAGAGAGCTAAATGACCGTGAAATTGAAAATCACTACAAAATGAATTCTGGAAATGTTGAAACTGGGCATGGTATCATCATTTCACCCGCATAGCATGTGCGAAAGACTAGAGAGGGTCACGGCAAAAACTAGACGCACTTCGTGTAGAAACTGGAAAAATCTTTCGGAGTATCAGGGTTTCGGACGAGAACTCATCTGTTACACGGGCACTTCAATGTTTTTTAAACTTATTTGAACTCCAGACTTCTTTTGTGTTCAGTATGCCGCATTCAAAGCGACGTCATCGATTTCCAACATGTTCTGACATCATTTGTTGTTTTCGGTCATTTACCTAATTTTTTAGAGAGCTAAATGACCGTGAAATTGAAAATCACTACAAAATGAATTCTGAAAATGTTGAAACTTGGCATGGTATCATCATTTCACCCGCATAGCATGTGCGAAAGAGTAGAGAGGGTCACGGCAAAAACTGGACGCACTTCGTGTACAAACTGGACAAACTCTTTCGGAGTATCAGGGTTTCGGACGAGAACTCATCTGTTACACGGGCACTTCAATGTTTTTTAAACTTATTTGAACTCCAGACTTCTTTTGTGTTCAGTATGCCGCATTCAAAGCGACGTCATCGATTTCCAACATGTTCTGCCATCATTTGTTGTTTTTCGGTCATTTACCTAATTGTTTAGAGAGCTAAATGATCGTGAAATTGAAAACCACTACAAAATGAATTCTGAAAATGTTGAAACTTGGCATGGTATCATCATTTCAACCGCATAGCATGTGCGAAAGAGTAGAGAGGGTCACGGCAAAAACTGGACGCACTTCGTGTACAAACTGGACAAACTCTTTCGGAGTATCGGGGTTTCAGACGAGAACTCATCTGTTACACGAGCACTTCAATGTTTTTTAAACTTATTTGAACTCCGGACTTCTTTTGTGTTCAGTATACAGCATTCAAAGTGACGTCATCAATTTCCAACATGTTCTGACATCATTTGTTGTTTTTCGGTCATTTACCTAATTGTTTAGAGAGCTAAATGACCGTAAAATTGAAAACCACTACAAAATGAATTCTGAAAATGTTGAAACTTGGCATGGTATCATCATTTCACAAGCATAGCATGTGCGAAAGAGTAGAGAGGGTCACGGCAAAAACTGGACGCACTTCGTGTACAAACTGGACAAACTCTTTCAGAGTATCAGGGTTTCGGACGAGAACTCATCTGTTACACGGGCACTTCAATGTTTTTTAAACTTATTTGAACTCCGTACTTCTTTGTGTTCAGTATGCAGCATTCAAAGCGACGTCATCTATTTCTAACATGTTCTGACATCATTTGTTGTTTTTCGGTCATTTACCTAATTGTTTAGAGAGCTAAATGACCGTGAAATTGAAAATCACTACAAAATGAATTCTGGAAATGTTGAAACTGGGCACGGTATCATCATTTCACCCGCATAGCATGTGCGAAAGACTAGAGAGGGTCACGGCAAAAACTAGACGCACTTCGTGTAGAAACTGGACAAACTCTTTCGGAGTATCAATGTTTCGGACGAGAACTCATCTGTTACACGGGCACTTCAATGTTTTTTAAACTTATTTGAACTCCGGACTTCTTTTGTGTTCATTATGCAGCATTCAAAGCGACATCATCAATTTCCAACATGTTCTAACATCATTTGTTGTTTTTCGGTCATTTACCTAATTGTTTAGAGAGCTAAATGACCGTGAAATTGAAAATCACTACAAAATGAATTCTGGAAATGCTGAAACTTTGCATGGTATCATCATTTCACCCGCATAGCATGTGCGAAAGAGTAGAGAGGGTCACGGCAAAAACTGGACGCACTTCGTGTACAAACTGGACAAACTCTTTCGGAGTATCGGGGTTTCAGACGAGAACTCATCTGTTACACGAGCACTTCAATGTTTTTTAAACTTATTTGAACTCCGGACTTCTTTCGTGTTCAGTATACAGCATTCAAAGTGACGTCATCAATTTCCAACATGTTCTCCCATCATTTGTTGCTTTTCGGTCATTTACCTAATTGTTTAGAGAGCTAAATGATCGTGAAATTGAAAACCACTACAAAATGAATTCTGAAAATGTTGAAACTTGGCATGGTTTCATCATTTCAACCGCATAGCATGTGCGAAAGAGTAGAGAGGGTCACGGCAAAAACTGGACGCACTTCGTGTACAAACTGGACAAACTCTTTCGGAGTATCGGGGTTTCAGACGAGAACTCATCTGTTACACGAGCACTTCAATGTTTTTTAAACTTATTTGAACTCCGGACTTCTTTGTGTTCAGTATGCAGCATTCAAAGCGACGTCATCTATTTCTAACATGATCTGACATCATTTGTTGTTTTTCGGTCATTTACCTAATTGTTTAGAGAGCTAAATGACCGTGAAATTGAAAACCACTACAAAATGAATTCTGAAAATGTTGAAACTTGGCATGGTATCATTATTTCACCCGCATAGCATGTGCAAAAGAGTAGAGAGGGTCACGGCAAAAACTGGACGCACTTCGTGTACAAACTGGACAAACTCTTTCGGAGTATCAGGGTTTCGGACGAGAACTCATCTGTTACACGGGCACTTCAATGTTTTTTAAACTTATTTGAACTCTGGACTTATTTTGTGTTCATTATGCAGCATTCAAAGAGACGTCATCAATTTCCAACATGTTCTGACATCATTTGTTGTTTTCCGGTCATTTACCTAATTGTTTAGAGAGCTAAATGATCGTGAAATTGAAAACCACTACAAAATGAATTCTGAAAATGTTGAAACTTGGCATGGTATCATCATTTCAACCGCATAGCATGTGCGAAAGAGTAGAGAGGGTCACGGCAAAAACTAGACGCACTTCGTGTACAAACTGGACAAACTCTTTCGGAGTATCAGGGTTTCAGACGAGAACTCATCTGTTACACGGGCACTTCAATGTTTTTTAAATTTATTTGAACTCCGGACTTCTTTGTGTTCAGTATGCAGCATTCAAAGCGACGTCATAAATTTCCAACATGATCTGACATCATTTGTTGTTTTTCGGTCATTTACCTAATTGTTTAGAGAGCTAAATGACCGTGAAATTGAAAATCACTACGAAATGAATTCTAGAAATGTTGAAACTTGGCATGGTATCATTATTTCACCCGCATAGCATGTGCGAAAGAGTAGAGAGGGTCACGGCAAAAACTAGACGCACTTCGTGTAGAAACTGGACAAACTCTTTCGGAGTATCAGGGTTTCGGACGAGAACTCATCTGTTACACGGGCACTTCAATGTTTTTCAAACTTATTTGAACTCCGGACTTCTTTTGTGTTCAGTATGCAGCATTCAAAGCGACGTCATCAATTTCCAACATCTTCTGACATCATTTGTTGTTTTCGGCATTTACCTAATTTTTTAGAGAGCTAAATGACCGTGAAATTGAAAATCACTACAAAATGAATTCTGAAAATGTTGAAACTTGGCATGGTATCATCATTTCACCCGCATAGCATGTGCGAAAGAGTAGAGAGGGTCATGGCAAAAACTGCACGCACTTCGTGTACAAACTGGACAAACTCTTTCGGAGTACCAGGGTTTCGGATGAGAACTCATCTGTTACACGGGCACTTCAATGTTTTTTAAACTTATATGAACTCTAGAGTTCTTTTGTGTTCAGTATGCAGCATTCAAAGCGACGTCACCAATTTCGAACATCTTCTGACATCATTTGTTGTTTTTCGGTCATTTACCTAATTGTTTAGAGAGCTAAATGATCGTGAAATTGAAAACCACTACAAAATGAATTCTGAAAATGTTGAAACTTGGCATGGTATCATCATTTCAACCGCATAGCATGTGTGAAAGAGTAGAGAGGGTCACGGCAAAAACTGGACGCACTTCGTGTACAAACTGGACAAACTCTTTCGGAGTATCAGGGTTTCGGACGAGAACTCATCTGTTACACGGGCACTTCAATGTTTTTTAAACTTATTTGAACTCCGGACTTCTTTGTGTTCAGTATGCAGCATTCAAAGCGACGTCATCTATTTCTAACATGTTCTGACATCATTTGTTGTTTTTCGGTCATTTACCTAATTGTTTAGAGAGCTAAATGACCGTGAAATTGAAAACCACTACAAAATGAATTCTGGAAATGTTGAAACTTGGCATGGTATCATCATTTCACCTGCATAGCATGTGCGAAAGAGTAGAGAGGGTCACGGCAAAAACTGGACGCACTTCGTGTACAAACTGGACAAACTCTTTCGGAGTATTAAGGTTTCGGACGAGAACTCATCTGTTACACGGGCACTTCAATGTTTTTTAAACTTATTTGAACTCCGGACTTCTTCTGTGTTCAGTATGCAGCATTCAAAGCGACGTCATAAATTTCCAACATGTTCTGACATCATTTGTTGTTTTTCCGTCAATTTCCAACATGTTCTGACATCATTTGTTCTTTTTCGGTCATTTACCTAATTGTTTAGAGAGCTAAATGACTGTGAAATTGAAAATCACTACAAAATGAATTCTGAAAATGTTGAAACTTGGCATAGTATCATCATTTCACCCGCATAGTATGTGCGAAAGAGTAGAGAGGGTCACGGAAAAAACTGGACGCACTTCGTGTAGAAACTGGACAAACTCTTTCGGAGTATCAGGGTTTCGGACGCGAACTCATCTGTTACACGGGCACTTCAATGTTTTTTAAACTTATTTGAACTCCGGACTTCTTTTGTGTTCAGTATGCATCATTCAAAGCGACGTCATCAATTTCCAACATGTTCTGACATCATTTGTTGTTTTCAGTCGTTTACCTAATTGTTTAGAGAGCTAAATGACCGTGAAATTGAAAATCACTACAAAATGAATTCTGAAAATGTTGAAACTTGGCATGGTATCATCATTTCACCCGCATAGCATGTGTGAAAGAGTAGAGAGGGTCACGGCAAAAACTGGACGCACTTCGTGTACAAACTGGACAAACTCTTTCGGAGTATCAGGGTTTCGGACGAGAACTCATCTGTTACACGGGCACTTCAATGTTTTTCAAACTTATTTGAACTCCGGACTTCTTTTGTGTTCAGTATGCAGCATTCAAAGCGACGTCATCAATTTGCAACATGTTCTGACATCATTTGTTGTTTTCGGTCATTTACCTAATTTTTTAGAGAGCTAAATGACCGTGAAATTGAAAATCACTACAAAATGAATTATGAAAATGTTGAAACTTGGCATGGTATCATCATTTCACCCGCATAGCATGTGCGAAAGAGTAGAGAGGGTCATGGCAAAAACTGGACGCACTTCGTGTACAAACTGGACAAACTCTTTCGGAGTACCAGGGTTTCGGATGAGAACTCATCTGTTACACGGGCACTTCAATGTTTTTTAAACTTATATGAACTCTGGAGTTCTTTTGTGTTCAGTATGCAGCATTCAAAGCGACGTCACCAATTTCCAACATGTTCTAACATCATTTGTTGTTTTTCGGTCATTTACCTAATTGTTTAGAGAGCTAAATGACTGTGAAATTGAAAATAACTACAAAATGAATTCTGGAAATGTTGAAACTTGGCATGGTATCATCATTTCATCCGCATAGCATGTGCGATATAGTAGAGAGGGTCACGGCAAAAACTGGACGCACTTCGTGTACAAACTGGACAAACTCTTTCCGAGTATCGGGGTTTCGGACGAGAACTCATCTGTTACACGAGCACTTCAATGTTTTTTAAACTTATTTGAACTCCGGACTTCTTTTGTGTTCAGTATACAGCATTCAAAGTGACGTCATCAATTTCCAACATGTTCTGACATCATTTGTTGTTTTTCGGTCATTTACCTAATTGTTTAGAGACCTAAATGACCGTGAAATTGAAAACCACTACAAAATGAATTCTGAAAATGTTGAAACTTGGCATGGTATCATCATTTCACAAGCATAGCATGTGCGAAAGAGTAGAGAGGGTCACGGCAAAAACTGGACGCACTTCGTGTACAAACTGGACAAACTATTTCGGAGTATCAGGGTTTCGGACGAGAACTCATCTGTTACACGGGCACTTCAATGTTTTTTAAACTTATTTGAACTCTGGACTTCTTTTGTGTTCATTATGCAGCATTCAAAGAGACGTCATCAATTTCCAACATGTTCTGACATCATTTGTTGTTTTCCGTCATTTACCTAATTGTTTAGAGAGCTAAATGACCGTGAAATTGAAAACCACTACAAAATGAATTCTGAAAAGGTTGAAACTTGCCGTGGTATCATCATTTCACCCGCATAGCATGTACGAAAGAGTAGAGAGGGTCACGGCAAAAACTGGACGCACTTCGTGTACAAACTGGACAAACTCTTTCGGAGTATCAAGGTTTCGGACGAGAACTCATCTGTTACACGGGCACTTCAATGTTTTTTAAACTTATTTGAACTCCGGACTTCTTTTGTGTTCAGTATGCAGCATTCAAAGCGACATCATCAATTTCCAACATGTTCTAACATCATTTGTTGTTTTTCGGTCATTTACCTAATTGTTTAGAGAGCTAAATGACCGTGAAATTGAAAATCACTACAAAATGAATTCTGGAAATGCTGAAACTTTGCATGGTATCATAATTTCACCCGCATAGCATGTGCGAAAGAGTAGAGAGGGTCACGGCAAAAACTGGACGCACTTCGTGTACAAACTGGACAAACTCTTTCGGAGTATCAGGGTTTGGGACGAGAACTCATCTGTTACACGGGCACTTCAATGTTTTTTAAACTTATTTGAACTCCAGACTTCTTTTGTGTTCAGTATGCCGCATTCAAAGCGACGTCATCGATTTCCAACATGTTCTGCCATCATTTGTTGTTTTTCGGTCATTTACCTAATTGTTTAGAGAGCTAAATGATCGTGAAATTGAAAACCACTACAAAATGAATTCTGAAAATGTTGAAACTTGGCATGGTATCATCATTTCAACCGCATAGCATGTGCGAAAGAGTAGAGAGGGTCACGGCAAAAACTGGACGCACTTCGTGTACAAACTGGAGAAACTCTTTCGGAGTATCAGGGTTTCAGACGAGAACTCATCTGTTACACGGGCACTTCAATGTTTTTTAAACTTATTTGAACTCCGGACTTCTTTGTGTTCAATATGCAGCATTCAAAGCGACGTCATCTATTTCTAACATGATCTGACATCATTTGTTGTTTTTCGGTCATTTACCTAATTGTTTAGAGAGCTAAATGACCGTGAAATTGAAAATCACTACGAAATGAATTCTGGAAATGTTGAAACTTGGCATGGTATCATTATTTCACCCGCATAGCATGTGCGAAAGAGTAGAGAGGGTCACGGCAAAAACTAGACGCACTTCGTGTAGAAACTGGACAAACTCTTTCGGAGTATCAGGGTTTCGGACGAGAACTCATCTGTTACACGGGCACTTCAATGTTTTTCAAACTTATTTGAACTCCGGACTTCTTTTGTATTCAGTATGCAGCATTCAAAGCGACGTCATCAATTTCCAACATGTTCTGACATCATTTGTTGTTTTCGGTCATTTACCTAATTTTTTAGAGAGCTAAATGACCGTGAAATTGAAAATCACTACAAAATGAATTCTGAAAATGTTGAAACTTGGCATGGTATCATCATTTCACCCGCATAGCATGTGCGAAAGAGTAGAGAGGGTCATGGCAAAAACTGGACGCACTTCGTGTACAAACTGGACAAACTCTTTCGGAGTACCAGGGTTCGGATGAGAACTTATCTGTTACACGGGCACTTCAATGTTTTTTAAACTTATATGAACTCTAGAGTTCTTTTGTGTTCAGTATGCAGCATTCAAAGCGACGTCACCAATTTCCAACATGTTCTGACATCATTTGTTGTTTTTCGGTCATTTACCTAATTGCTTAGAGAGCTAAATGACTGTGAAATTGAAAATAACTACAAAATGAATTCTGGAAATGTTGAAACTTGGCATGGTATCATCATTTCATCCGCATAGCATGTGCGATATAGTAGAGAGGGTCACGGCAAAAACTGGACGCACTTCGTGTACAAACTGGACAAACTCTTTCGGAGTATCGGCGTTTCGGACGAGAACTCATCTGTTACACGAGCACTTCAATGTTTTTTAAACTTATTTGAACTCCGAACTTCTTTTGTGTTCAGTATACAGCATTCAAAGTGACGTCATCAATTTCCAACATGTTCTGACATCATTTGTTGTTTTTCGGTCATTTACCTAATTGTTTAGAGAGCTAAATGACCGTGAAATTGAAAATCACTACAAAATGAATTATGAAAATGTTGAAACTTGGCATGGTATCATCATTTCACCCGCATAGCATGTGTGAAAGAGTAGAGAGGGTCACGGCAAAAACTGGACGCACTTCGTGTACAAACTGGACAAACTCTTTCGGAGTATCAGGGTTTCGGACGAGAACTCATCTGTTATACGGGCACTTCAATGTTTTTAAAACTTATTTGAACTCCAGACTTCTTTTGTGTTCAGTATGCAGCATTCAAAGTGAAGTCATCAATTTCCAACATGTTCTGACATCATTTGTTGTTTTTCGGTCATTTACCTAATTGTTTAGAGAGCTAAATGATCATGAAATTGAAAATCACTACAAAATGAATTCTGAAAATGTTGAAACTTGGCATGGTATCATCATTTCTCCCGCATAGCATGTGCGAAAGAGTAGAGAGGGTCACGGAAAAAACTGGACGCACTTCATGTACAAACTGGACAAACTCTTTCGGAGTATCAGGGTTTCGGACGAGAACTCATCTGTTACACGAGCACTTCAATGTTTTTTTAAACTTATTTGAACTCCGGACTTCTTTTGTGTTCAGTATGCAGCATTCAAAGTGACGTCATCAATTTCCAACATGTTCTGACATCATTTGTTCTTTTTCGGTCATTTACCTAATTGTTTAGAGAGCTAAATGACCGTGAAATTGAAAATCACTACAAAATGAATTCTGAAAATGTTGAAACTTGGCATGGTAGCATCATTTCACCCGCATAGCATATGCGAAAGAGTAGAGAGGGTCACGGCAAAAACTGGACGCACTTCGTGTACAAACTGGACAAACTCTTTCGGAGTATTAAGGTTTCGGATGAGAACTCATCTGTTACACGGGCACTTCAATGTTTTTTAAACTAATTTGAACTCCGGACTTCTTTTGTGTTCAGTATGCAGCATTCAAAGCGACGTCATCAATTTCCAACATGTTCGGACATCATTTGTTGTTTTTCGGTCATTTACCTAATTGTTTAGAGAGCTAAATGACTATGAAATTGAAAATCACTACAAAATGAATTCTGAAAATGTTGAAACTTGGCATGCTATCATCATTTCACCCGCATAGCATGTGCGAAAGAGTAGAGAGGGTCACGGCGAAAACTGGACGCACTTCGTGTACAAACTGGACAAACTCTTCCGGAGTATCAGGGTTTCGGACTAGAACTCATCTGTTACACGGGCACTTCAATGTTTTTTAAACTTATTTGAACTCCGGACTTCTTTTGTGTTCTGTATGCAGCATTCAAAGCGACGTCATCAATTTCCAACATGTTCTGACATCATTTGTTGTTTTTCGGTCATTTACCTAATTGTTTAGAGAGCTAAATGACCGTGAAATTGAAAATCACTACAAAATGAATTCTGGAAATGTTGAAACTTGGCATGGTATCATCATTTCACCCGCATAGCATGTGCGAAAGAGTAGGGAGGGTCACGGCAAAAACTGGACGCACTTCGTGTACAAACTGGACAAACTCTTTCGGAGTATCAGGGTTTCAGACGAGAACTCATCTATTACACGGGCACTTCAATGTTTTTTAAACTTATTTGAACTCCGGACTTCTTTTGTGATCAGTATGCAGCATTCAAAGTGACGTCATCAATTTCCAACATGTTCTCACATCATTTGTTGTTTTTCGGTCATTTACCTAATTTTTTAGAGAGCTAAATGACCATGAAATTGAAAATCACTACAAAATGAATTCTAAAAATGTTGAAACTTGGCATGGTATCATCATTTCACCCGCATAGCATGTGCGAAAGAGTAGAGAGGGTCAGGGCAAAAACTGGACGCACTTCGTGTACAAACTGGACAAACTCTTTCGGAGTATCAGGATTTCGGAGGAGAACTCATCTGTTACATGGGCACTTCAATGTTTTTTAAACTTGTTTGAACTCCGGAGTTCTTTTGTGTTCAGTATGCAGCATTCAAAGCGACGTCATCAATTTCCAACATGTTGTGACATCATTTGTTGTTTTTTCAGTCATTTACCTAATTGTTTAGAGAGCTAAATGACTGTGAAATTGAAAATCACTACAAAATGAATTCTGGAAATGTTGAAACTTGGCATGGTATCATCATTTCACCCGCATAGCATGTGCGAAAGAGTAGAGAGGGTCACGGCAAAAACTGGACGCACTTCGTGTACAAACTGGACAAACTCTTTCGGAGTATCAGGGTTTCGGACGAGAACTCATCTGTTATACGGGCACTTCAATGTTTTTAAAACTTATTTGAACTCCAGACTTCTTTTGTGTTCAGTATGCAGCATTCAAAGTGAAGTCATCAATTTCCAACATGTTCTGACATCATTTGTTGTTTTTCGGTCATTTACCTAATTGTTTAGAGAGCTAAATGATCATGAAATTGAAAATCACTACAAAATGAATTCTGAAAATGTTGAAACTTGGCATGGTATCATCATTTCTCCCGCATAGCATGTGCGAAAGAGTAGAGAGGGTCACGGAAAAAACTGGACGCACTTCATGTACAAACTGGACAAACTCTTTCGGAGTATCAGGGTTTCGGACGAGAACTCATCTGTTACACGAGCACTTCAATGTTTTTTTAAACTTATTTGAACTCCGGACTTCTTTTGTGTTCAGTATGCAGCATTCAAAGTGACGTCATCAATTTCCAACATGTTCTGACATCATTTGTTCTTTTTCGGTCATTTACCTAATTGTTTAGAGAGCTAAATGACCGTGAAATTGAAAATCACTACAAAATGAATTCTGAAAATGTTGAAACTTGGCATGGTAGCATCATTTCACCCGCATAGCATATGCGAAAGAGTAGAGAGGGTCACGGCAAAAACTGGACGCACTTCGTGTACAAACTGGACAAACTCTTCCGGAGTATCAGGGTTTCGGACTAGAACTCATCTGTTACACGGGCACTTCAATGTTTTTTAAACTTATTTGAACTCCGGACTTCTTTTGTGTTCTGTATGCAGCATTCAAAGCGACGTCATCAATTTCCAACATGTTCTGACATCATTTGTTGTTTTTCGGTCATTTACCTAATTGTTTAGAGAGCTAAATGACCGTGAAATTGAAAATCACTACAAAATGAATTCTGGAAATGTTGAAACTTGGCATGGTATCATCATTTCACCCGCATAGCATGTGCGAAAGAGTAGGGAGGGTCACGGCAAAAACTGGACGCACTTCGTGTACAAACTGGACAAACTCTTTCGGAGTATCAGGGTTTCAGACGAGAACTCATCTATTACACGGGCACTTCAATGTTTTTTAAACTTATTTGAACTCCGGACTTCTTTTGTGATCAGTATGCAGCATTCAAAGCGACGTCATCAATTTCCAACATGTTCTCACATCATTTGTTGTTTTTCGGTCATTTACCTGATTTTTTAGAGAGCTAAATGACCATGAAATTGAAAATCACTACAAAATGAATTCTAAAAATGTTGAAACTTGGCATGGTATCATCATTTCACCCGCATAGCATGTTCGAAAGAGTAGAGAGGGTCAGGGCAAAAACTGGACGCACTTCGTGTACAAACTGGACAAACTCTTTCGGAGTATCAGGATTTCGGAGGAGAACTCATCTGTTACATGGGCACTTCAATGTTTTTTAAACTTGTTTGAACTCCGGAGTTCTTTTGTGTTCAGTATGCAGCATTCAAAGCGACGTCATCAATTTCCAACATGTTGTGACATCATTTGTTGTTTTTTCAGTCATTTACCTAATTGTTTAGAGAGCTAAATGACTGTGAAATTGAAAATCACTACAAAATGAATTCTGGAAATGTTGAAACTTGGCATGGTATCATCATTTCACCCGCATAGCATGTGCGAAAGAGTAGAGAGGGTCACGGCAAAAACTGGACGCACTTCGTGTACAAACTGGACAAACTCTTTAAGAGTATCAGGGTTTCGGACGAGAACTCATCTGTTACACGGGCACTTCAATGTTTTTTAAACTTATTTGAACTCCAGACTTCTTTTGTGTTCAGTATGCAGCATTCAAAGCGACGTCATCAATTTCAAACATGTTCTGACATCATTTTTTGTTTTCAGTCATTTACCTAATTGTTTAGAGAGCTAAATGACCGTGAAATTGAAAATCACTACAAAATGAATTATGAAAATGTTGAAACTTGGCATGGTATCATCATTTCACCCGCATAGCATGTGTGAAAGAGTAGAGAGGGTCACGGCAAAAACTGGACGCACTTCGTGTACAAACTGGACAAACTCTTTCGGAGTATCAGGGTTTCGGACGAGAACTCATCTGTTACACGGGCACTTCAATGTTTTTTAAACTTATTTGAACTCCAGACTTCTTTTGTGTTCAGTATGCAGCATTCAAAGCGACGTCATCAATTTCCAACATGTTCTGACATCATTTTTGTTTTTCGGTCATTTACCTAATTGTTTAGAGAGCTAAATGATCGTGAAATTGAAAATCACTACAAAATGAATTCTGAAAATGTTGAAATTTGGCATGGTATCATCATTTCTCCCGCATAGCATGTGCGAAAGAGTAGAGAGGGTCACGGCAAAAACTAGACGCACTTCATGTACAAACTGGACAAACTCTTTCGGAGTATCAGGGTTTCGGACGAGAACTCATCTGTTACACGAGCACTTCAATGTTTTTTTAAACTTATTTGAACTCCGGACTTCTTTTGTGTTCAGTATGCAGCATTCAAAGTGACGTCATCAATTTCCAACATGTTCTGACATCATTTGTTCTTTTTCGGTCATTTACCTAATTCTTTAGAGAGCTAAATGACCGTGAAATTGAAAATCACTACAAAATGAATTCTGAAAATGTTGAAACTTGGCATGGTATCATCATTTCACCCGCATAGCATGTGCGAAAGAGTAGAGAGGGTCACGGCAAAAACTGGACGCACTTCGTGTACAAACTAGACAAACTCTTTCTAAGTATCAGGGTTTCGGACTAGAACTCATCTGTTACACGGGCACTTCAATGTTTTTTAAACTTATTTGAACTCCGGACTTCTTTTGTGTTCAGTATGCTGCATCCAAAGCGACGTCATCAATTTCCAACATGTTCTAACATCATTTGTTGTTTTTCGGTCATTTACCTAATTGTTTAGAGAGCTAAATGACTGTGAAATTGAAAATCACTACAAAATGAATTCTGAAAATGTTGAAACTTGGCATGCTATCATCATTTCACCCGCATAGCATGTGCGAAAGAGTAGAGAGGGTCACGGCGAAAACTGGACGCACTTCGTGTACAAACTGGACAAACTCTTTCGGAGTATCGGGGTTTCGGACTAGAACTCATCTGTTACACGGGCACTTCAATGTTTTTTAAACTTATTTGAACTCCGGACTTCTTTTGTGTTCAGTATGCTGCATCCAAAGCGACGTCATCAATTTCCAACATGTTCTGACATCATTTGTTGTTTTTCGGTCATTTACCTAATTGTTTAGAGAGCTAAATGACTGTGAAATTGAAAATCACTACAAAATGAATTCTGAAAATGTTGAAACTTGGCATGCTATCATCATTTCACCCGCATAGCATGTGCGAAAGAGTAGAGAGGGTCACGGCGAAAACTGGACGCACTTTGTGTACAAACTGGACAAACTCTTTCGGAGTATCTGGGTTTCGGACTAGAACTCATCTGTTACACGGGCACTTCAATGTTTTTTAAACTTATTTGAACTCCGGACTTCTTTTGTGATCAGTATGCAGCATTCAAAGCGACGTCATCAATTTCCAACATGTTCTCACATCATTTGTTGTTTTTCGGTCATTTACCTAATTGTTTAGAGAGCTAAATGACTGTGAAATTGAAAATCACTACAAAATGAATTCTGGAAATGTTGAAACTTGGCATGGTATCATCATTTCACCCGCATAGCATGTGCGAAAGAGTAGAGAGGGTCAGGGCAAAAACTGGACGCACTTCGTGTACAAACTGGACAAACTCTTTCGGAGTATCAGGGTTTCGGAGGAGAACTCATCTGTTACATGGGCACTTCAATGTTTTTTAAACTTGTTTGAACTCCGGAGTTCTTTTGTGTTCAGTATGCAGCATTCAAAGCTACGTCATCAATTTCCAACATGTTGTGACATCATTTGTTGTTTTTCAGTCATTTACCTAATGGTTTAGAGAGCTAAATGACTGTGAAATTGAAAATCACTACAAAATGAATTCTGGAAATGTTGAAACTTGGCATGGTATCATCATTTCACCCGCATAGCATGTGCGAAAGATTAGAGAGGGTCACGGCAAAAACTGGACGCACTTCGTGTACAAACTGGACAAACTCTTTAAGAGTATCAAGGTTTCGGACGAGAACTCATCTGTTACACGGGCACTTCAATGTTTTTTAAACTTATTTGAACTCCGGACTTCTTTTGTGTTCAGTATGCAGCATTCAAAGCGACGTCATCAATTTCCAACATGTTCTGACATCATTTGTTGTTTTTCGGTCATTTACCTAATTGTTTAGAGAGCTAAATGACTGTGAAATTGAAAATCACTACAAAATGAATTCTGAAAATGTTGAAACTTGGCATGCTATCATCATTTCACCCGCATAGCATGTGCAAAAGAGTAGAGAGGGTCACGGCGAAAACTGGACGCACTTCGTGTACAAACTGGACAAACTCTTTCGGAGTATCAGGGTTTCGGACGAGAACTCATCTGTTACATGGGCACTTCAATGTTTTTTAAACTTATTTGAACTCCGGACTTCTTTTGTGTTCAGTATGCAGCATTCAAAGCGACGTCATCAATTTCCAACATGTTCTGACATCATTTGTTGTTTTTCGGTCATTTACCTAATTGTTTAGAGAGCTAAATGATCGTGAAATTGAAAATCACTACAAAATGAATTCTGAAAATGTTGAAATTTGGCATGGTATCATCATTTCTCCCGCATAGCATGTGCGAAAGAGTAGAGAGGGTCACGGCAAAAACTGGACGCACTTCATGTACAAACTGGACAAACTCTTTCGGAGTATCAGGGTTTCGGACGAGAACTCATCTGTTACACGAGCACTTCAATGTTGTTTTAAACTTATTTGAACTCCGGACTTCTTTTGTGTTCAGTATGCAGCATTCAAAGTGACGTCATCAATTTCCAACATGTTCTGACATCATTTGTTCTTTTTCGGTCATTTACCTAATTGTTTAGAGAGCTAAATGACCGTGAAATTGAAAATCACTACAAAATGAAAATTCTGAAAATGTTAAAACTTGGCATGGTATCATCATTTCACCCGCATAGCATGTGCGAAAGAGTAGAGAGGGTCACGGCAAAAACTGGACGCACTTCGTGTACAAACTGGACAAACTCTTTCGGAGTATCAGGATTTCGGACTAGAACTCATCTGTTACACGGGCACTTCAATGTTTTTTAAACTTATTTGAACTTCGGACTTCTTTTGTGTTCAGTATGCAGCATTCAAAGCGACATCATCAATTTCCAACATGTTCTGACATCATTTGTTGTTTTTCGGTCATTTACCTATTTGTTTAGAGAGCTAAACGACCGTGAAATTGAAAACCACTACAAAATGAATTCTGAAAATGTTGAAACTTGGCATGGTATCATCATTTCACCCGCATAGCATGTGCGAAAGAGTAGAGAGGGTCACGGCAAAAACTGGACGCACTTTGTGTACAAACTGGACAAACTCTTCGGACTAGAACTCATCTGTTACACGGGCACTTCAATGTTTTTTAAACTAATTTGAACTCCGGACTTATTTTGTGTTGAGTATGCAGCATTCAAAGCGACGTCATCAATTTCCAACATGTTCTGACATCATTTGTTGTTTTTCGGTCATTTACCAAATTCTTTAGAGAGCTAAATGACTGTGAAATTGAAAATCACTACAAAATGAATTCTGGAAATGTTGAAACTTGGCATGGTATCATCATTTCACCTGCAAAGCATGTGCGAAAGAGTAGAGAGGGTCACGGCAAAAACTGGACGCACTTCGTGTACAAACTGGACAAACTTTTTCGGAGTATCGGGGTTTCGGACGAGAACTCATCTGTTACACGAGCATTTCAATGTTTTTTAAACTTATTTGAACTCCGGACTTCTTTTGTGTTTAGTATGCAGCATTCAAAGTGACGTCATCAATTTCCAACATGCTCTGACATCATTTGTTGTTTTTCGGTCATTTACCTAATTGTTTAGAGAGCTAAATGACTGTGAAATTGAAAATCTCTACAAAATGAATTCTGGAAATGTTGAAACTTGGCATGGTATCATCATTTCACCCGCATAGCATGTGCGAAATAGTAGAGAGGGTCACGGCAAAAACGGGACGCACTTCGTGTACAAACTGGACAAACTCTTTCGGAGTATCAGGGTTTCAGACGAGAACTCATTTATTACACGGGCACTTCAATGTTTTTTAAACTTATTTGAACTCCGGACTTCTTTTGTGTTCAGTATGCAGCATTCAAAGCGACGTCATCAATTTCCAATATGTTCTGACATCATTTGTTGTTTTTCGGTCATTTACCTAATTGTTTACAGAGCTAAATTACTGTGAAATTGAAAATCACTACAAAATGAATTCTGAAAATGTTGAAACTTGGCATGGTATCATCATTTCACCCGCATAGCATGTGCGAAAGAGTAGATAGGGTCACGGCAAAAACTGGACACACTTCGTGTACAAACTGGACAAACTCTTTCGGAGTATCATGGTTTCGGATGAGAACTCATCTGTTACACGAGCATTTCAATGTTTTTTAAACTTATTTGAACTCCGGACTTCTTTTGTGTTTAGTATGCAGCATTCAAAGTGACGTCATCAATTTCCAACATGCTCTGACATCATTTGTTGTTTTTCGGTCATTTACCTAATTGTTTAGAGAGCTAAATGACTGTGAAATTGAAAATCTCTACAAAATGAATTCTGGAAATGTTGAAACTTGGCATGGTATCATCATTTCACCCGCATAGCATGTGCGAAATAGTAGAGAGGGTCACGGCAAAAACGGGACGCACTTCGTGTACAAACTGGACAAACTCTTTCGGAGTATCAGGGTTTCAGACGAGAACTCATTTATTACACGGGCACTTCAATGTTTTTTAAACTTATTTGAACTCCGGACTTCTTTTGTGTTCAGTATGCAGCATTCAAAGCGACGTCATCAATTTCCAATATGTTCTGACATCATTTGTTGTTTTTCGGTCATTTACCTAATTGTTTAGAGAGCTAAATTACTGTGAAATTGAAAATCACTACAAAATGAATTCTGAAAATGTTGAAACTTGGCATGGTATCATCATTTCACCCGCATAGCATGTGCGAAAGAGTAGATAGGGTCACGGCAAAAACTGGACACACTTCGTGTACAAACTGGACAAACTCTTTCGGAGTATCATGGTTTCGGATGAGAACTCATCTGTTACACGGACACTTCAATATTTTTTAAACTTATTTGAACTCCGGAGTTCTTTTGTGTTCAGTATGCAGCATTCAAAGCGACGTCATCAATTTCCAACATGTTGTGACATCATTTGTTGTTTTTCGGTCATTTACCTAATTGTTTAGAGAGCTAAATGACTGTGAAATTGAAAATCACTACAAAATGAATTCTGGAAACATTGAAACTTGGCATGGTATCATCATTTCATCCGCATAGCATGTTAGAAAGAGTAGAGAGGGTCACGGCAAAAACTGGAGGCACTTTGTGGACAAACTGGACAAACTCTTCGGACTAGAACTCATCTGTTACACGGGCACTTCAATGTTTTTTAAACTTATTTGAACTCTGGACTTCTTTTGTGTTCAGTATGCAGCGTTCAAAGCGACGTCATCAATTTCCAACGTGTTCTGACATCATTTGTTGTTTTTCGGTCATTTACCTAATTGTTTAGAGAGCTAAATGACTGTGAAATTGAAAATCACTACAAAATGAATTCTGGAAATGTTGAAACTTGGCATGGTATCATCATTTCACCTGCATAGCATGTGCGAAAGAGTAGAGAGGGTCACGGCAAAAACTGGACGCACTTCGTGTACAAACTGGACAAACTCTTTCAGAGTATTAAGGTTTCGGACGAGTACTCATCTGTTACACGGGCACTTCAATGTTTTTTAAACTAATTTGAACTCTGGACTTCTTTTGTGTTCAGTATGCAGCATTCAAAGCGACGTCATCAATTTCCAACATGTTCTGACATCATTTGTTGTTCTTCGGTCATTTACCAAATTCTTTAGAGAGCTAAATGACTGTGAAATTGAAAATCACTACAAAATGAATTCTGGAAATGTTGAAACTTGGCATGGTATCATCATTTCACTTGCAAAGCATGTGCGAAAGAGTAGAGAGGGTCACGGCAAAAACTGGACGCACTTCGTGTAGAAACTGCACAAACTTTTTCGGAGTATCGGGGTTTCGGACGAGAACTCATCTGTTACACGAGCACTTCAATGTTTTTTAAACTTATTTGAACTCTGGACTTCTTTTGTGTTCAGTATGCAGCATTCAAAGTGACGTCATCAATTTCCAACATGTTCTGACATCATTTGTTGTTTTTCGGTCATTTACCTAATTGTTTAGAGAGCTAAATGACTGTGAAATTGAAAATCTCTACAAAATGAATTCTGGAAACGTTGAAACTTGGCATGGTATCATCATTTCACCCGCATAGCATGTGCGAAATAGTAGAGAGGGTCACGGCAAAAACGGGACGCACTTCGTGTACAAACTGGACAAACTCTTTCGGAGTATCAGGGTTTCAGACGAGAACTCATTTATTACACGGGCACTTCAATGTTTTTTAAACTTATTTGAACTCCGGACTTCTTTTGTGTTCAGTATGCAGCATTCAAAGCGACGTCATCAATTTCCAATATGTTCTGACATCATTTGTTGTTTTTCGGTCATTTACCTAATTGTTTAGAGAGCTAAATTACTGTGAAATTGAAAATCACTACAAAATGAATTCTGAAAATGTTGAAACTTGGCATGGTATCATCATTTCACCCGCATAGCATGTGCGAAAGAGTAGAGAGGGTCACGGCAAAAACTGGACACACTTCGTGTACAAACTGGACAAACTCTTTCGGAGTATCATGGTTTCGGATGAGAACTCATCTGTTACACGGGCACTTCAATATTTTTTAAACTTATTTGAACTCCGGAGTTCTTTTGTGTTCAGTATGCAGCATTCAAAGCAACGTCATCAATTTCCAACATGTTGTGACATCATTTGTTGTTTTTCGGTCATTTACCTAATTGTTTAGAGAGCTAAATGACTGTGAAATTGAAAATCACTACAAAATGAATTCTGGAAACATTGAAACTTGGCATGGTATCATCATTTCATCCGCATAGCATGTGCGAAAGAGTAGAGAGGGTCACGGCAAAAACTGGACGCACTTCCTGTACAAACTGGACAAACTCTTTCGGAGTATCAGGATTTCGGACTAGAACTCATCTGTTACACGGGCACTTCAATGTTTTTTAAACTTATTTGAACTCCGGACTTCTTTTGTGTTCAGTATGCAGCATTCAAAGCGACATCATCAATTTCCAACATGTTCTGACATCATTTGTTGTTTTTCGGTCATTTACCTAATTGTTTAGAGAGCTAAATAACCGTGAAATTGAAAATCACTACAAAATGAATTCTGAAAATGTTGAAACTTGGCATGGTATCATCATTTCACCCGCATAGCATGTGCGAAAGAGTAGAGAGGGTCACGGCAAAAACTGGACGCACTTTGTGTACAAACTGGACAAACTCTTTCGGAGTATCAGGGTTTCGGACTAGAACTCATCTGTTACACGGGCACTTCAATGTTTTTTAAACTTATTTGAACTCTAGACTTCTTTTGTGTTCAGTATGCAGCATTCAAAGCGACGTCATCAATTTCCAACGTGTTCTGACATCATTTGTTGTTTTTCGGTCATTTACCTAATTGTTCAGAGAGCTAAATGACCGTGAAATTGAAAATCACTACAAAATGAATTCTGGAAATGTTGAAACTTGGCACGGTATCATCATTTCACCCGCATAGCATGTGCGAAAGAGTAGAGAGGGTCACGGCAAAAACTGGACGCACTTCGTGTACAAACTGGACAAACTCTTTCGGAGTATCAGGGTTTCAGACGAGAACTTATCTATTACACGGGCACTTCAATGTTTTTTAAACTTATTTGAACTCCGGACATCTTTTGTGATCAGTATGCAGCATTCAAAGCGACGTCATCAATTTCCAACATGTTCTCACATCATTTCTTGTTTTTCGGTCATTTACCTAATTTTTTAGAGAGCTAAATGACCATGAAATTGAAAATCACTACAAAATGAATTCTAAAAATGTTGAAACTTGGCATGGTATCATCATTTCACCCGCATAGCATGTGCGAAAGAGTAGAGAGGGTCAGGGCAAAAACTGGACGCACTTCGTGTACAAACTGGACAAACTCTTTCGGAGTATCAGGGTTTCGGAGGAGAACTCATCTGTTACATGGGCACTTAAATGTTTTTTAAACTTGTTTGAACTCCGGAGTTCTTTTGTGTTCAGTATGCAGCATTCAAAGCTACGTCATCAATTTCCAACATGTTGTGACATCATTTGTTGTTTTTCAGTCATTTACCTAATTGTTTAGAGAGCTAAATGACTGTGAAATTGAAAATGACTACAAAATGAATTCTGGAAATGTTGAAACTTGGCATGGTATCATCATTTCACCCGCATAGCATGTGCGAAAGAGTAGAGAGGGTCACGGCAAAAACTGGACGCACTTCGTGTACAAACTGGACAAACTCTTTTGGAGTATGAGGGTTTCGGACGAGAACTCATCTGTTACACGGGCACTTCAATGTTTTTTAAACTTATTTGAACTCCGGACTTCTTTGTGTTCAGTATGCAGCATTCAAAGTGACGTCATCTATTTCTAATATGTTCTGACATCATTTGTTGTTTTTCGGTCATTTACCTAATTGTTTAGAGAGCTAAATGACCGTGAAATTGAAAATCACTACAAAATGAATTCTGAAAATGTTGAAACTTGGCATGGTATCATCATTTCACCCGCATAGCATGTGCGAAAGAGTAGAGAGGGTCACGGCAAAAATTAGATGCACTTCGTGTACAAACTGGACAAACTCTTTCGGAGTATCAGGGTTTCGGACGAGAACTCATCTGTTACACGGGCACTTCAATGTTTTTTAAACTTATTTGAACTCCGGACTTCTTTTGTGTTCATTATGCAGCATTCAAAGAGACGTCATCAATTTCCAACATGTTCTGACATCATTTGTTGTTTTCCGTCATTTACCTAATTGTTTAGAGAGCTAAATGACCGTGAAATTGAAAACCACTACAAAATGAATTCTGAAAATGTTGAAACTTGGCATGGTATCATCATTTCACCCGCATAGCATGTGCGAAAGAGTAGAGAGGGTCATGGCAAAAACTGGACGCACTTCGTGTACAAACTGGACAAACTCTTTCGGAGTACCAGGGTTTCGGATGAGAACTCATCTGTTACACGGGCACTTCAATGTTTTTTAAACTTATATGAACTCTGGACTTCTTTTGTGTTCAGTATGCAGCATTCAAAGCGACGTCACCAATTTCCAACATGTTCTGACATCATTTGTTGTTTTTCGGTCATTTACCTAATTGTTTAGAGAGCTAAATGACTGTGAAATTGAAAATAACTACAAAATGAATTCTGGAAATGTTGAAACTTGGCATGGTATCATCATTTCATCCGCATAGCATGTGCGATATAGTAGAGAGGGTCACGGCAAAAACTGGACGCACTTCGTGTACAAACTGGACAAACTCTTTCGGAGTATCGGGGTTTCGGACGAGAACTCATCTGTTACACGGGCACTTCAATGTTTTTTAAACTTATTTGAACTCTTTACTTCTTTTGTGTTCAGTATGCCGCATTCAAAGAGACGTCATCGATTTCCAACATGTTCTGACATCATTTGTTGTTTTCCGTCATTTACCTAATTGTTTAGAGAGCTAAATGACCGTGAAATTGAAAACCACTACAAAATGAATTCTGAAAACGTTGAAACTTGGCATGGTATCATCATTTCACCCGCATAGCATGTGCGAAATAGTAGAGAGGGTCACGGCAAAAACGGGACGCACTTCGTGTACAAACTGGACAAACTCTTTCGGAGTATCAGGGTTTCGGATGAGAACTCATCTGTTACACGGGCACTTCAATGTTTTTTAAACTTATATGAACTCTGGACTTCTTTTGTGTTCAGTATGCAGCATTCAAAGCGACGTCACCAATTTCCAACATGTTCTGACATCATTTGTTGTTTTTCGGTCATTTACCTAATTGTTTAGAGAGCTAAATGACTGTGAAATTGAAAATAACTACAAAATGAATTCTGGAAATGTTGAAACTTGGCATGGTATCATCATTTCATCCGCATAGCATGTGCGATATAGTAGAGAGGGTCACGGCAAAAACTGGACGCACTTCGTGTACAAACTGGACAAACTCTTTCGGAGTATCGGGGTTTCGGACGAGAACTCATCTGTTACACGGGCACTTCAATGTTTTTTAAACTTATTTGAACTCCGGACTTCTTTTGTGTTCAGTATGCCGCATTCAAAGCGACGTCATCGATTTCCAACATGTTCTGCCATCATTTGTTGTTTTTCGGTCATTTACCTAATTGTTTAGAGAGCTAAATGATCGTGAAATTTAAAACCACTACAAAATGAATTCTGAAAATGTTGAAACTTGGCATGGTATCATCATTTCAACCGCATAGCATGTGCGAAAGAGTAGAGAGGGTCACGGCAAAAACTGGACGCACTTCGTGTACAAACTGGACAAACTCTATCGGAGTATCAGGGTTTCGGACGAGAACTCATCTGTTACACGGGCACTTCAATGTTTTTTAAACTTATTTGAACTCCGGACTTCTTTGTGTTCAGTATGCAGCATTCAAAGCGACGTCATCTATTTCTAACATGTTCTGACATCATTTGTTGTTTTTCGGTCATTTACCTAATTGTTTAGAGAGCTAAATGACCGTGAAATTGAAAATCACTACAAAATGAATTCTGGAAATGTTGAAACTGGGCATGGTATCATCATTTCACCCGCATAGCATGTGCGAAAGACTAGAGAGGGTCACGGCAAAAACTAGACGCACTTCATGTAGAAACTGGACAAACTCTTTCGGAGTACCAGGGTTTCGGATGAGAACTCATCTGTTACACGGGCACTTCAATGTTTTTTAAACTTATATGAACTCTGGACTTCTTTTGTGTTCAGTATGCAGCATTCAAAGCGACGTCACCAATTTCCAACATGTTCTGACATCATTTGTTGTTTTTCGGTCATTTACCTAATTGTTTAGAGAGCTAAATGACTGTGAAATTGAAAATAACTACAAAATGAATTCTGGAAATGTTGAAACTTGGCATGGTATCATCATTTCATCCGCATAGCATGTGCGATATAGTAGAGAGGGTCACGGCAAAAACTGGACGCACTTCGTGTACAAACTGGACAAACTCTTTCGGAGTATCGGGGTTTCGGACGAGAACTCATCTGTTACACGGGCACTTCAATGTTTTTTAAACTTATTTGAACTCCGGACTTCTTTTGTGTTCAGTATGCCGCATTCAAAGCGACGTCATCGATTTCCAACATGTTCTGCCATCATTTGTTGTTTTTCGGTCATTTACCTAATTGTTTAGAGAGCTAAATGATCGTGAAATTTAAAACCACTACAAAATGAATTCTGAAAATGTTGAAACTTGGCATGGTATCATCATTTCAACCGCATAGCATGTGCGAAAGAGTAGAGAGGGTCACGGCAAAAACTGGACGCACTTCGTGTACAAACTGGACAAACTCTATCGGAGTATCAGGGTTTCGGACGAGAACTCATCTGTTACACGGGCACTTCAATGTTTTTTAAACTTATTTGAACTCCGGACTTCTTTGTGTTCAGTATGCAGCATTCAAAGCGACGTCATCTATTTCTAACATGTTCTGACATCATTTGTTGTTTTTCGGTCATTTACCTAATTGTTTAGAGAGCTAAATGACCGTGAAATTGAAAATCACTACAAAATGAATTTTGGAAATGTTGAAACTGGGCATGGTATCATCATTTCACCCGCATAGCATGTGCGAAAGACTAGAGAGGGTCACGGCAAAAACTAGACGCACTTCATGTAGAAACTGGACAAACTCTTTCGGAGTATCAGGGTTTCGGACGAGAACTCATCTGTTACACGGGCACTTCAATGTTTTTCAAACTTATTTGAACTCCGGACTTCTTTTGTGTTCAGTATGCAGCATTCAAAGCGACGTCATCAATTTCCAACATGTTCTGACATCATTTGTTGTTTTCGGTCATTTACCTAATTTTTTTGAGAGCTAAATGACCGTGAAATTGAAAATCACTACGAAATGAATTCTGAAAATGTTGAAACTTGGCATGGTATCATCATTTCACCCGCATAGCATGTGCGAAAGAGTAGAGAGGGTCACGGCAAAAACTGGACGCACTTCGTGTACAAACTGGACAAACTCTTTCGGAGTATCAAGGTTTCGGACGAGAACTCATCTGTTACACGGGCACTTCAATGTTTTTTAAACTTATTTGAACTCCAGACTTCTTTTGTGTTCAGTATGCCGCATTCAAAGCGACGTCATCGATTTCCAACATGTTCTGCCATCATTTGTTGTTTTTCGGTCATTTACCTAATTGTTTAGAGAGCTAAATGATCGTGAAATTGAAAACCACTACAAAATGAATTCTGAAAATGTTGAAACTTGGCATGGTATCATCATTTCAACCGCATAGCATGTGCGAAAGAGTAGAGAGGGTCACGGCAAAAACTGGACGCACTTCGTGTACAAACTAGACAAACTCTTTCGGAGTATCGGGGTTTCAGACGAGAACTCATCTGTTACACGAGCACTTCAATGTGTTTTAAACTTATTTGAACTCCAGACTTCTTTTGTGTTCAGTATACAGCATTCAAAGTGACGTCATCAATTTCCAACATGTTCTGACATCATTTGTTGTTTTTCGGTCATTTACCTAATTGTTTAGAGAGCTAAATGACCGTAAAATTGAAAACCACTACAAAATGAATTCTGAAAATGTTGAAACTTGGCATGGTATCATCATTTCACAAGCATAGCATGTGCGAAAGAGTAGAGAGGGTCACGGCAAAAACTGGACGCACTTCGTGTACAAACTGGACAAACTCTTTCGGAGTATCAGGGTTTCGGACGAGAACTCATCTGTTACACGGGCACTTCAATGTTTTTTAAACTTATTTGAACTCCGGACTTCTTTGTGTTCAGTATGCAGCATTCAAAGCGACGTCATCTATTTCTAACATGTTCTGACATCATTTGTTGTTTTTCGGTCATTTACCTAATTGTTTAGAGAGCTAAATGACCGTGAAATTGAAAATCACTACAAAATGAATTCTGGAAATGTTGAAACTGGGCATGGTATCATCATTTCACCCGCATAGCATGTGCGAAAGACTAGAGAGGGTCACGGCAAAAACTAGACGCACTTCGTGTAGAAACTGGACAAACTCTTTCGGAGTATCAAGGTTTCGGACGAGAACTCATCTGTTACACGGGCACTTCAATGTTTTTTAAACTTATTTGAACTCCGGACATCTTTTCTGTTCAGTATGCAGCATTCAAAGCGACATCATCAATTTCCAACATGTTCTAACATCATTTGTTGTTTTTCGGTCATTTACCTAATTGTTTAGAGAGCTAAATGACCGTGAAATTGAAAACCACTACAAAATGAATTCTGAAAATGTTGAAACTTGGCATGGTATCATCATTTCACCCGCATAGCATGTGCGAAAGAGTAGAGAGGGTCACGGCAAAAACTGGACGCACTTCGTGTACAAACTGGACAAACTCTTTCGGAGTACCAGGGTTTCGGATGAGAACTCATCTGTTACACGGGCACTTCAATGTTTTTTAAACTTATATGAACTCTAGAGTTCTTTTGTGTTCAGTATGCAGCATTCAAAGCGACGTCACCAATTTCCAACATGTTCTGACATCATTTGTTGTTTTTCGGTCATTTACCTAATTGTTTAGAGAGCTAAATGACCGTGAAATTGAAAATAACTACAAAATGAATTCTGGAAATGCTGAAACTTGGCATGGTATCATCATTTCATCCGCATAGCATGTGCGATATAGTAGAGAGGGTCACGGCAAAAACTGGAGGCACTTCGTGTACAAACTGGACAAACTCTTTCGGAGTATCGGGGTTTCGGACGAGAACTCATCTGTTACACGAGCACTTCAATGTTTTTTAAACTTATTTGAACTCCGAACTTCTTTTGTGTTCAGTATACAGCATTCAAAGCGACGTCATCGATTTCCAACATGTTTTGCCATCATTTGTTGTTTTTCGGTCATTTACCTAATTGTTTAGAGAGCTAAATGATCGTGAAATTGAAACCACTACAAAATGAATTCTGAAAATGTTGAAACTTGGCATGGTATCACCATTTCAACCGCATAGCATGTGCGAAAGAGTAGAGAGGGTCACGGCAAAAACTAGACGCACTTCGTGTACAAACTGGACAAACTCTTTCGGAGTATCAGGGTTTCAGACGAGAACTCATCTGTTACACGGGCACTTCAATGTTTTTTAAATTTATTTGAACTCCGGACTTCTTTGTGTTCAGTATGCAGCATTCAAAGCGACGTCATAAATTTCCAACATGATCTGACATCATTTGTTGTTTTTCGGTCATTTACCTAATTGTTTAGAGAGCTAAATGACCGTGAAATTGGAACTCACTACGAAATGAATTCTGAAAATGTTGAAATTTGGCATGGTATCATCATTTCAACCGCATAGCATGTGCGAAAGAGTAGAGAGGGTCACGGCAAAAACTGGACGCACTTCGTGTACAAACTGGACAAACTCTTTCGGAGTATCAGGGTTTCGGACGAGAACTCATCTGTTACACGGGCACTTCAATGTTTTTTAAACTTATTTGAACTCCGGACTTCTTTGTGTTCAGTATGCAGCATTCAAAGCGACGTCATCTATTTCTAACATGTTCTGACATCATTTGTTGTTTTTCGGTCATTTACCTAATAGTTTAGAGAGCTAAATGACCGTGAAATTGAAAATCACTACAAAATGAATTCTGGAAATGTTGAAACTGGGCATGGTATCATCATTTCACCCACATAGCATGTGCGAAAGACTAGAGAGGGTCACGGCAAAAACTGGACGCACTTCGTGTACAAACTGGAAAAATCTTTCGGAGTATCAGGGTTTCGGACGAGAACTCATCTGTTACACGGGCACTTCAATGTTTTTTAAACTTATTTGAACTCCAGACTTCTTTTGTGTTCAGTATGCCGCATTCAAAGCGACGTCATCGATTTCCAACATGTTCTGACATCATTTGTTGTTTTCGGTCATTTACCTAATTTTTTAGAGAGCTAAATGACCGTGAAATTGAAAATCACTACAAAATGAATTCTGAAAATGTTGAAACTTGGCATGGTATCATCATTTCACCCGCATAGCATGTGCGAAAGAGTAGAGAGGGTCACGGCAAAAACTGGACGCACTTCGTGTACAAACTGGACAAACTCTTTCGGAGTATCAGGGTTTCGGACGAGAACTCATCTGTTCCACGGGCACTTCAATGTTTTTTAAACTTATTTGAACTCCGGACTTCTTTGTGTTCAGTATGCAGCATTCAAAGCGACGTCATCTATTTCTAACATGTTCTGACATCATTTGTTGTTTTTCGGTCATTTACCTAATTGTTTAGAGAGCTAAATGACCGTGAAATTGAAAATCACTACAAAATGAATTCTGGAAATGTTGAAACTGGGCACGGTATCATCATTTCACCCGCATAGCATGTGCGAAAGACTAGAGAGGGTCACGGCAAAAACTAGACGCACTTCGTGTAGAAACTGGACAAACTCTTTCGGAGTATCAAGGTTTCGGACGAGAACTCATCTGTTACACGGGCACTTCAATGTTTTTTAAACTTATTTGAACTCCGGACTTCTTTTGTGTTCATTATGCAGCATTCAAAGCGACATCATCAATTTCCAACATGTTCTAACATCATTTGTTGTTTTTCGGTCATTTACCTAATTGTTTAGAGAGCTAAATGACCGTGAAATTGAAAATCACTACAAAATGAATTCTGGAAATGCTGAAACTTTGCATGGTATCATCATTTCACCCGCATAGCATGTGCGAAACAGTAGAGAGGGTCACGGCAAAAACTGGACGCACTTCGTGTACAAACTGGACAAACTCTTTCGGAGTATCAGGGTTTCGGACGAGAACTCATCTGTTACACGGGCACTTCAATGTTTTTTAAACTTATTTGAACTCCAGACTTCTTTTGTGTTCAGTATGCCGCATTCAAAGTGACGTCATCGATTTCCAACATGTTCTCCCATCATTTGTTGCTTTTCGGTCATTTACCTAATTGTTTAGAGAGCTAAATGATCGTGAAATTGAAAACCACTACAAAATGAATTCTGAAAATGTTGAAACTTGGCATGGTATCATCATTTCAACCGCATAGCATGTGCGAAAGAGTAGAGAGGGTCACGGCAAAAACTAGACGCACTTCGTGTACAAACTGGACAAACTCTTTCGGAGTATCGGGGTTTCAGACGAGAACTCATCTGTTACACGAGCACTTCAATGTTTTTTAAACTTATTTGAACTCCGGACTTCTTTGTGTTCAGTATGCAGCATTCAAAGCGACGTCATCTATTTCTAACATGATCTGACATCATTTGTTGTTTTTCGGTCATTTACCTAATTGTTTAGAGAGCTAAATGACCGTGAAATTGAAAACCACTACAAAATGAATTCTGAAAATGTTGAAACTTGGCATGGTATCATTATTTCACCCGCATAGCATGTGCAAAAGAGTAGAGAGGGTCACGGCAAAAACTGGACGCACTTCGTGTACAAACTGGACAAACTCTTTCGGAGTATCAGGGTTTCGGACGAGAACTCATCTGTTACACGGGCACTTCAATGTTTTTTAAACTTATTTGAACTCTGGACTTATTTTGTGTTCATTATGCAGCATTCAAAGAGACGTCATCAATTTCCAACATGTTCTGACATCATTTGTTGTTTTCCGTCATTTACCTAATTGTTTAGAGAGCTAAATGACCGTGAAATTGAAAACCACTACAAAATGAATTCTGAAAATGTTGAAACTTGGCATGGTATCATCATTTCACCCGCATAGCATGTGCAAAAGAGTAGAGAGGGTCACGGCAAAAACTGGACGCACTTCGTGTACAAACTGGACAAACTCTTTCGGAGTACCAGGGTTTCGGATGAGAACTCATCTGTTACACGGGCACTTCAATGTTTTTTAAACTTATATGAACTCTAGAGTTCTTTTGTGTTCAGTATGCAGCATTCAAAGCGACGTCACCAATTTCCAACATGTTCTGACATCATTTGTTGTTTTTCGGTCATTTACCTAATTGTTTAGAGAGCTAAATGACCGTGAAATTGAAAATAACTACAAAATGAATTCTGGAAATGCTGAAACTTGGCATGGTATCATCATTTCATCCGCATAGCATGTGCGATATAGTAGAGAGGGTCACGGCAAAAACTGGACGCACTTCGTGTGCAAACTGGACAAACTCTTTCGGAGTATCGGGGTTTCGGACGAGAACTCATCTGTTACACGAGTACTTCAATGTGTTTTAAACTTATTTGAACTCCGAACTTCTTTTGTGTTCAGTATACAACATTCAAAGCGACGTCATCGATTTCCAACATGTTCTGCCATCATTTGTTGTTTTTCGGTCATTTACCTAATTGTTTAGAGAGCTAAATGATCGTGAAATTGAAAACCACTACAAAATGAATTCTGAAAATGTTGAAACTTGGCATGGTATCATCATTTCAACCGCATAGCATGTGCGAAAGAGTAGAGAGGGTCACGGCAAAAACTAGACGCACTTCGTGTACAAACTGGACAAACTCTTTCGGAGTATCAGGGTTTCAGACGAGAACTCATCTGTTACACGGGCACTTCAATGTTTTTTAAATTTATTTGAACTCCGGACTTCTTTGTGTTCAGTATGCAGCATTCAAAGCGACGTCATAAATTTCCAACATGATCTGACATCATTTGTTGTTTTTCGGTCATTTACCTAATTGTTTAGAGAGCTAAATGACCGTGAAATTGAAAATCACTACGAAATGAATTCTAGAAATGTTGAAACTTGGCATGGTATCATTATTTCACCCGCATAGCATGTGCGAAAGAGTAGAGAGGGTCACGGCAAAAACTAGACGCACTTCGTGTAGAAACTGGACAAACTCTTTCGGAGTATCAGGGTTTCGGACGAGAACTCATCTGTTACACGGGCACTTCAATGTTTTTCAAACTTATTTGAACTCCGGACTTCTTTTGTGTTCAGTATGCAGCATTCAAAGCGACGTCATCAATTTCCAACATCTTCTGACATCATTTGTTGTTTTCGGCATTTACCTAATTTTTTAGAGAGCTAAATGACCGTGAAATTGAAAATCACTACAAAATGAATTCTGAAAATGTTGAAACTTGGCATGGTATCATCATTTCACCCGCATAGCATGTGCGAAAGAGTAGAGAGGGTCATGGCAAAAACTGGACGCACTTCGTGTACAAACTGGACAAACTCTTTCGGAGTACCAGGGTTTCGGATGAGAACTCATCTGTTACACGGGCACTTCAATGTTTTTTAAACTTATATGAACTCTAGAGTTCTTTTGTGTTCAGTATGCAGCATTCAAAGCGACGTCACCAATTTCGAACATCTTCTGACATCATTTGTTGTTTTTCGGTCATTTACCTAATTGTTTAGAGAGCTAAATGATCGTGAAATTGAAAACCACTACAAAATGAATTCTGAAAATGTTGAAACTTGGCATGGTATCATCATTTCAACCGCATAGCATGTGTGAAAGAGTAGAGAGGGTCACGGCAAAAACTGGACGCACTTCGTGTACAAACTGGACAAACTCTTTCGGAGTATCAGGGTTTCGGACGAGAACTCATCTGTTACACGGGCACTTCAATGTTTTTTAAACTTATTTGAACTCCGGACTTCTTTGTGTTCAGTATGCAGCATTCAAAGCGACGTCA
Organism: Triticum urartu; assembly: GCF_056163025.1. Classification (NCBI taxonomy): domain Eukaryota; kingdom Viridiplantae; phylum Streptophyta; class Magnoliopsida; order Poales; family Poaceae; genus Triticum; species Triticum urartu. Next base: position 317,171,466 of record NC_141874.1, on the reverse strand, counting down.
TCTATTTCTAACATGTTCTGACATCATTTGTTGTTTTTCGGTCATTTACCTAATTGTTTAGAGAGCTAAATGACCGTGAAATTGAAAACCACTACAAAATGAATTCTGGAAATGTTGAAACTTGGCATGGTATCATCATTTCACCTGCATAGCATGTGCGAAAGAGTAGAGAGGGTCACGGCAAAAACTGGACGCACTTCGTGTACAAACTGGACAAACTCTTTCGGAGTATTAAGGTTTCGGACGAGAACTCATCTGTTACACGGGCACTTCAATGTTTTTTAAACTTATTTGAACTCCGGACTTCTTCTGTGTTCAGTATGCAGCATTCAAAGCGACGTCATAAATTTCCAACATGTTCTGACATCATTTGTTGTTTTTCCGTCAATTTCCAACATGTTCTGACATCATTTGTTCTTTTTCGGTCATTTACCTAATTGTTTAGAGAGCTAAATGACTGTGAAATTGAAAATCACTACAAAATGAATTCTGAAAATGTTGAAACTTGGCATAGTATCATCATTTCACCCGCATAGTATGTGCGAAAGAGTAGAGAGGGTCACGGAAAAAACTGGACGCACTTCGTGTAGAAACTGGACAAACTCTTTCGGAGTATCAGGGTTTCGGACGAGAACTCATCTGTTACACGGGCACTTCAATGTTTTTTAAACTTATTTGAACTCCGGAGTTCTTTTGTGTTCAGTATGCATCATTCAAAGCGACGTCATCAATTTCCAACATGTTCTGACATCATTTGTTGTTTTCAGTCGTTTACCTAATTGTTTAGAGAGCTAAATGACCGTGAAATTGAAAATCACTACAAAATGAATTCTGAAAATGTTGAAACTTGGCATGGTATCATCATTTCACCCGCATAGTATGTGTGAAAGAGTAGAGAGGGTCACGGCAAAAACTGGACGCACTTCGTGTACAAACTGGACAAACTCTTTCGGAGTATCAGGGTTTCGGACGAGAACTCATCTGTTACACGGGCACTTCAATGTTTTTCAAACTTATTTGAACTCCGGACTTCTTTTGTGTTCAGTATGCAGCATTCAAAGCGACGTCATCAATTTGCAACATGTTCTGACATCATTTGTTGTTTTCGGTCATTTACCTAATTTTTTAGAGAGCTAAATGACCGTGAAATTGAAAATCACTACAAAATGAATTATGAAAATGTTGAAACTTGGCATGGTATCATCATTTCACCCGCATAGCATGTGCGAAAGAGTAGAGAGGGTCATGGCAAAAACTGGACGCACTTCGTGTACAAACTGGACAAACTCTTTCGGAGTACCAGGGTTTCGGATGAGAACTCATCTGTTACACGGGCACTTCAATGTTTTTTAAACTTATATGAACTCTGGAGTTCTTTTGTGTTCAGTATGCAGCATTCAAAGCGACGTCACCAATTTCCAACATGTTCTGACATCATTTGTTGTTTTTCGGTCATTTACCTAATTGTTTAGAGAGCTAAATGACTGTGAAATTGAAAATAACTACAAAATGAATTCTGGAAGTGTTGAAACTTGGCATGGTATCATCATTTCATCCGCATAGCATGTGCGATATAGTAGAGAGGGTCACGGCAAAAACTGGACGCACTTCGTGTACAAACTGGACAAACTCTTTCGGAGTATCGGGGTTTCGGACGAGAACTCATCTGTTACACGAGCACTTCAATGTTTTTTAAACTTATTTGAACTCCGGACTTCTTTTGTGTTCAGTATACAGCATTCAAAGTGACGTCATCAATTTCCAACATGTTCTGACATCATTTGTTGTTTTTCGGTCATTTACCTAATTGTTTAGAGAGCTAAATGACCGTGAAATTGAAAACCACTACAAAATGAATTCTGAAAATGTTGAAACTTGGCATGGTATCATCATTTCACAAGCATAGCATGTGCGAAAGTGTAGAGAGGGTCACGGCAAAAACTGGACGCACTTCGTGTACAAACTGGACAAACTATTTCTGAGTATCAGGGTTTCGGACGAGAACTCATCTGTTACACGGGCACTTCAATGTTTTTTAAACTTATTTGAACTCCGGACTTCTTTTGTGTTCAGTATGCTGCATCCAAAGTGACGTCATCAATTTCCAACATGTTCTGACATCATTTGTTGTTTTTCGGTCATTTACCTAATTGTTTAGAGAGCTAAATGACTGTGAAATTGAAAATCACTACAAAATGAATTCTGAAAATGTTGAAACTTGGCATGCTATCATCATTTCACCCGCATAGCATGTGCGAAAGAGTAGAGAGGGTCACGGCGAAAACTGGACGCACTTCGTGTACAAACTGCACAAACTCTTTCGGAGTATCAGGGTTTCGGACTAGAACTCATCTGTTACACGGGCACTTCAATGTTTTTTAAACTTATTTGAACTCCGGACTTCTTTTGTGTTCAGTATGCTGCATCCAAAGCGACGTCATCAATTTCCAACATGTTCTGACATCATTTGTTGTTTTTCGGTCATTTACCTAATTGTTTAGAGAGCTAAATGACTGTGAAATTGAAAATCACTACAAAATGAATTCTGAAAATGTTGAAACTTGGCATGCTATCATCATTTCACCCGCATAGCATGTGCGAAAGAGTAGAGAGGGTCACGGCGAAAACTGGACACACTTCGTGTACAAACTGGACAAACTCTTTCGGAGTATCTGGGTTTCGGACTAGAACTCATCTGTTACACGGGCACTTCAATGTTTTTTAAACTTATTTGAACTCCGGACTTCTTTTGTGATCAGTATGCAGCATTCAAAGCGACGTCATCAATCTCCAACATGTTCTCACATCATTTGTTGTTTTTCGGTCATTTACCTAATTTTTTATAGAGCTAAATGACCATGAAATTGAAAATCACTACAAAATGAATTCTAAAAATGTTGAAACTTGGCATGGTATCATCATTTCACCCGCATAGCATGTGCGAAAGAGTAGAGAGGGTCAGGGCAAAAACTGGACGCACTTCGTGTACAAACTGGACAAACTCTTTCGGAGTATCAGGGTTTCGGAGGAGAACTCATCTGTTACATGGGCACTTCAATGTTTTTTAAACTTGTTTGAACTCCGGAGTTCTTTTGTGTTCAGTATGCAGCATTCAAAGCTACGTCATCAATTTCCAACATGTTGTGACATCATTTGTTGTTTTTCAGTCATTTACCTAATGGTTTAGAGAGCTAAATGACTGTGAAATTGAAAATCACTACAAAATGAATTCTGGAAATGTTGAAACTTGGCATGGTATCATCATTTCACCCGCATAGCATGTGCGAAAGATTAGAGAGGGTCACGGCAAAAACTGGACGCACTTCGTGTACAAACTGGACAAACTCTTTAAGAGTATCAAGGTTTCGGACGAGAACTCATCTGTTACACGGGCACTTCAATGTTTTTTAAACTTATTTGAACTCCGGACTTCTTTTGTGTTCAGTATGCAGCATTCAAAGCGACGTCATCAATTTCCAACATGTTCTGACATCATTTGTTGTTTTTCGGTCATTTACCTAATTGTTTAGAGAGCTAAATGACTGTGAAATTGAAAATCACTACAAAATGAATTCTGAAAATGTTGAAACTTGGCATGCTATCATCATTTCACCCGCATAGCATGTGGAAAAGAGTAGAGAGGGTCACGGCGAAAACTGGACGCACTTCGTGTACAAACTGGACAAACTCTTTCGGAGTATCAGGGTTTCGGACGAGAACTCATCTGTTACACGGGCACTTCAATGTTTTTTAAACTTATTTGAACTCCGGACTTCTTTTGTGTTCAGTATGCAGCATTCAAAGCGACGTCATCAATTTCCAACATGTTCTGACATCATTTGTTGTTTTTCGGTCATTTACCTAATTGTTTAGAGAGCTAAATGATCGTGAAATTGAAAATCACTACAAAATGAATTCTGAAAATGTTGAAATTTGGCATGGTATCATCATTAATCCCGCATAGCATGTGCGAAAGAGTAGAGAGGGTCACGGCAAAAACTGGACGCACTTCATGTACAAACTGGACAAACTCTTTCGGAGTATCAGGGTTTCGGACGAGAACTCATCTGTTACACGAGCACTTCAATGTTGTTTTAAACTTATTTGAACTCCGGACTTCTTTTGTGTTCAGTATGCAGCATTCAAAGTGACGTCATCAATTTCCAACATGTTCTGACATCATTTGTTCTTTTTCGGTCATTTACCTAATTGTTTAGAGAGCTAAATGACCGTGAAATTGAAAATCACTACAAAATTAATTCTGAAAATGTTGAAACTTGGCATGGTATCATCATTTCACCCGCATAGCATGTGCGAAAGAGTAGAGAGGGTCACAGCAAAAACTGGACGCACTTCGTGTACAAACTAGACAAACTCTTTCTGAGTATCAGGGTTTCGGATAAGAACTCATCTGTTACACGGGCACTTCAATGTTTTTTAAACTTATTTGAACTCCGGACTTCTTTTGTGTTCAGTATGCAGCATTCAAAGCGACATCATCAATTTCCAACATGTTCTAACATCATTTGTTGTTTTTCGGTCATTTACCTAATTGTTTAGAGAGCTAAATGACTGTGAAATTGAAAATCACTACAAAATGAATTCTGAAAATGTTGAAACTTGGCATGCTATCATCATTTCACCCGCATAGCATGTGCGAAAGAGTAGAGAGGGTCACGGCGAAAACTGGACGCACTTCGTGTACAAACTGGACAAACTCTTTCGGAGTATCAGGGTTTCGGACTAGAACTCATCTGTTACACGGGCACTTCAATGTTTTTTAAACTTATTTGAACTCCGGACTTCTTTTGTGTTCAGTATGCAGCATTCAAAGCGACGTCATCAATTTCCAACATGTTCTGACATCATTTGTTGTTTTTCGGTCATTTACCTAATTGTTTAGGGAGCTAAATGACCGTGAAATTGAAAATCACTACAAAATGAATTCTGGAAATGTTGAAACTTGGCATGGTATCATCATTTCACCCGCATAGCATGTGCGAAAGAGTAGAGAGGGTCACGGCAAAAACTGGACGCACTTCGTGTACAAACTGGACAAACTATTTCGGAGTATCAGGGTTTCAGACGAGAACTTATCTATTACACGGGAACTTCAATGTTTTTTAAACTTATTTGAACTCCGGACTTCTTTTGTGATCAGTATGTAGCATTCAAAGCGACGTCATCAATTTCCAACATGTTCTCACATCATTTGTTGTTTTTCGGTCATTTACCTAATTTTTTAGAGAGCTAAATGACCATGAAATTGAAAATCACTACAAAATGAATTCTAAAAATGTTGAAACTTGGCATGGTATCATCATTTCACCCGCATAGCATGTGCGAAAGAGTAGAGAGGGTCACGGCAAAAACTGGACGCACTTCGTGTACAAACTGGACAAACTCTTTCGGAGTATCAGGGTTTTGGAGGAGAACTCATCTGTTACATGGGCACTTAAATGTTTTTTAAACTTGTTTGAACTCCGGAGTTCTTTTGTGTTCAGTATGCAGCATTCAAAGCTACGTCATCAATTTCCAACATGTTGTGACATCATTTGTTGTTTTTCAGTCATTTACCTAATTGTTTAGAGAGCTAAATGACTGTGAAATTGAAAATCACTACAAAATGAATTCTGGAAATGTTGAAACTTGGCATGGTATCATCATTTCACCCGCATAGCATGTGCAAAAGAGTAGAGAGGGTCACGACAAAAACTAGATGCACTTCGTGTATAAACTGGACAAACTCTTTAAGAGTATCAGGGTTTCGGACGAGAACTCATCTGTTACACGGGCACTTCAATGTTTTTTAAACTTATTTGAACTCCAGACTTCTTTTGTGTTCAGTATGCAGCATTCAAAGCGACGTCATCAATTTCCAACATGTTGTGACATCATTTGTTGTTTTTCAGTCATTTACCTAATTGTTTAGAGAGCTAAATGACCGTGAAATTGAAAATCACTACAAAATGAATTCTGAAAATGTTGAAACTTGGCATGGTATCATCATTTCACCCGCATAGCATGTGCGAAAGAGTAGAGAGGGTCACGGCAAAAACTGGACGCACTTCGTGTACAAACTGGACAAACTCTTTCGGAGTATCAGGATTTCGGACTAGAACTCATCTGTTACACGGGCACTTCAATGTTTTTTAAACTTATTTGAACTTCGGACTTCTTTTGTGTTCAGTATGCAGCATTCAAAGCGACATCATCAATTTCCAACATGTTCTGACATCATTTGTTGTTTTTCGGTCATTTACCTATTTGTTTAGAGAGCTAAACTACCGTGAAATTGAAAACCACTACAAAATGAATTCTGAAAATGTTGAAACTTGGCATGGTATCATCATTTCACCCGCATAGCATGTGCGAAAGAGTAGAGAGGGTCACGGCAAAAACTGGACGCACTTTGTGTACAAACTGGACAAACTCTTCGAACTAGAACTCATCTGTTACACGGGCACTTCAATGTTTTTTAAACTAATTTGAACTCCGGACTTCTTTTGTGTTGAGTATGCAGCATTCAAAGCGACGTCATCAATTTCCAACATGTTCTGACATCATTTGTTGTTTTTCGGTCATTTACCAAATTCTTTAGAGAGCTAAATGACTGTGAATTTGAAAATCACTACAAAATGAATTCTGGAAATGTTGAAACTTGGCATGGTATCATCATTTCACCTGCAAAGCATGTGCGAAAGAGTAGAGAGGGTCACGGCAAAAACTGGACGCACTTCGTGTACAAACTGGACAAACTTTTTCGGAGTATCGGGGTTTCGGACAAGAACTCATCTGTTACACGAGCATTTCAATGTTTTTTAAACTTATTTGAACTCCGGACTTCTTTTGTGTTCAGTATGCAGCATTCAAAGTGATGTCATCAATTTCCAACATGTTCTGACATCATTTGTTGTTTTTCGGTCATTTACCTAATTGTTTAGAGAGCTAAATGACTGTGAAATTGAAAATCTCTACAAAATGAATTCTGGAAATGTTGAAACTTGGCATGGTATCATCATTTCACCCGCATAGCATGTGCGAAATAGTAGAGAGGGTCACGGCAAAAACGGGACGCACTTCGTGTACAAACTGGACAAACTCTTTCGGAGTATCAGGGTTTCAGACGAGAACTCATTTATTACACGGGCACTTCAATGTTTTTTAAACTTATTTGAACTCCGGACTTCTTTTGTGTTCAGTATGCAGCATTCAAAGCGACGTCATCAATTTCCAATATGTTCTGACATCATTTGTTGTTTTTCGGTCATTTACCTAATTGTTTAGAGAGCTAAATTACTGTGAAATTGAAAATCACTACAAAATGAATTCTGAAAATGTTGAAACTTGGCATGGTATCATCATTTCACCCGCATAGCATGTGCGAAAGAGTAGATAGGGTCACGGCAAAAACTGGACACACTTCGTGTACAAACTGGACAAACTCTTTCGGAGTATCATGGTTTCGGATGAGAACTCATCTGTTACACGGGCACTTCAATATTTTTTAAACTTATTTGAACTCCGGAGTTCTTTTGTGTTCAGTATGCAGCATTCAAAGCGACGTCATCAATTTCCAACATGTTGTGACATCATTTGTTGTTTTTCGGTCATTTACCTAATTGTTTAGAGAGCTAAATGACTGTGAAATTGAAAATCACTACAAAATGAATTCTGGAAACATTGAAACTTGGCATGGTATCATCATTTCATCCGCATAGCATGTGCGAAAGAGTAGAGAGGGTCACGGCAAAAACTGGAGGCACTTTGTGGACAAACTGGACAAACTCTTCGGACTAGAACTCATCTGTTACACGGGCACTTCAATGTTTTTTAAACTTATTTGAACTCTGGACTTCTTTTGTGTTCAGTATGCAGCATTCAAAGCGACGTCATCAATTTCCAACGTGTTCTGACATCATTTGTTGTTTTTCGGTCATTTACCTAATTGTTTAGAGAGCTAAATGACTGTGAAATTGAAAATCACTACAAAATGAATTCTGGAAATGTTGAAACTTGGCATGGTATCATCATTTCACCTGCATAGCATGTGCGAAAGAGTAGAGAGGGTCACGGCAAAAACTGGACGCACTTCGTGTACAAACTGGACAAACTCTTTCAGAGTATTAAGGTTTCGGATGAGAACTCATCTGTTACACGGGCACTTCAATGTTTTTTAAACTAATTTGAACTCCGGACTTCTTTTGTGTTCAGTATGCAGCATTCAAAGCGACGTCATCAATTTCCAACATGTTCTGACATCATTTGTTGTTTTTCGGTCATTTACCAAATTCTTTAGAGAGCTAAATGACTGTGAAATTGAAAATCACTACAAAATGAATTCTGGAAATGTTGAAACTTGGCATGGTATCATCATTTCACTTGCAAAGCATGTGCGAAAGAGTAGAGAGGGTCACGGCAAAAACTGGACGCACTTCGTGTAGAAACTGCACAAACTTTTTCGGAGTATCGGGGTTTCGGACGAGAACTCATCTGTTACACGAGCACTTCAATGTTTTTTAAACTTATTTGAACTCCGGGCTTCTTTCGTATTCAGTATGCAGCATTCAAAGTGACGTCATCAATTTCCAACATGTTCTGACATCATTTGTTGTTTTTCGGTCATTTACCTAATTGTTTAGAGAGCTAAATGACTGTGAAATTGAAAATCTCTACAAAATGAATTCTGGAAACGTTGAAACTTGGCATGGTATCATCATTTCACCCGCATAGCATGTGCGAAATAGTAGAGAGGGTCACGGCAAAAACGGGACGCACTTCGTGTACAAACTGGACAAACTCTTTCGGAGTATCAGGGTTTCAGACGAGAACTCATTTATTACACGGGACTTCAATGTTTTTTAAACTTATTTGAACTCCGGACTTCTTTTGTGTTCAGTATGCAGCATTCAAAGCGACGTCATCAATTTCCAATATGTTCTGACATCATTTGTTGTTTTTCGGTCATTTACCTAATTGTTTAGAGAGCTAAATTACTGTGAAATTGAAAATCACTACAAAATGAATTCTGAAAATGTTGAAACTTGGCATGGTATCATCATTTCACCCGCATAGCATGTGCGAAAGAGTAGAGAGGGTCACGGCAAAAACTGGACACACTTCGTGTACAAACTGGACAAACTCTTTCGGAGTATCATGGTTTCGGATGAGAACTCATCTGTTACACGGGCACTTCAATATTTTTAAACTTATTTGAACTCCGGAGTTCTTTTGTGTTCAGTATGCAGCATTCAAAGCAACGTCATCAATTTCCAACATGTTGTGACATCATTTGTTGTTTTTCGGTCATTTACCTAATTGTTTAGAGAGCTAAATGACTTTGAAATTGAAAATCACTACAAAATGAATTCTGGAAACATTGAAACTTGGCATGGTATCATCATTTCATCCGCATAGCATGTGCGAAAGAGTAGAGAGGGTCACGGCAAAAACTGGACGCACTTCCTGTACAAACTGGACAAACTCTTTCGGAGTATCAGGATTTCGGACTAGAACTCATCTGTTACATGGGCACTTCAATGTTTTTTAAACTTATTTGAACTCCGGACTTCTTTTGTGTTCACTATGCAGCATTCAAAGCGACATCATCAATTTCCAACATGTTCTGACATCATTTGTTGTTTTTCGGTCATTTACCTATTTGTTTAGAGAGCTAAACGACCGTGAAATTGAAAACCACAACAAAATGAATTCTGAAAATGTTGAAACTTGGCATGGTATCATCATTTCACCTGCATAGCATGTGCGAAAGAGTAGAGAGGGTCACGGCAAAAACTGGACGCACTTCGTGTACAAACTGGACAAACTCTTTCGGAGTATTAAGGTTTCGGATGAGAACTCATCTGTTACACGGGCACTTCAATGTTTTTTAAACTAATTTGAACTCCGGACTTCTTTTGTGTTCAGTATGCAGCATTCAAAGCGACGTCATCAATTTCCAACATGTTCTGACATCATTTGTTGTTTTTCGGTCATTTACCAAATTCTTTAGAGAGCTAAATGACTGTGAAATTGAAAATCACTACAAAATGAATTCTGGAAATGTTGAAACTTGGCATGGTATCATCATTTCACTTGCAAAGCATGTGCGAAAGAGTAGAGAGGGTCACGGCAAAAAATGGACGCACTTCGTGTAGAAACTGCACAAACTTTTTCGGAGTATCGGGGTTTCGGACGAGAACTCATCTGTTACACGAGCACTTCAATGTTTTTTAAACTTATTTGAACTCCGGGCTTCTTTTGTATTCAGTATGCAGCATTCAAAGTGACGTCATCAATTTCCAACATGTTCTGACATCATTTGTTGTTTTTCGGTCATTTACCTAATTGTTTAGAGAGCTAAATGACTGTGAAATTGAAAATCTCTACAAAATGAATTCTGGAAACGTTGAAACTTGGCATGGTATCATCATTTCACCCGCATAGCATGTGCGAAATAGTAGAGAGGGTCACGGCAAAAACGGGACGCACTTCGTGTACAAACTGGACAAACTCTTTCGGAGTATCAGGGTTTCAGACGAGAACTCATTTATTACACGGGACTTCAATGTTTTTCAAACTTATTTGAACTCCGGACTTCTTTTGTGTTCAGTATGCAGCATTCAAAGCGACGTCATCAATTTCCAATATGTTCTGACATCATTTGTTGTTTTTCGGTCATTTACCTAATTGTTTAGAGAGCTAAATTACTGTGAAATTGAAAATCACTACAAAATGAATTCTGAAAATGTTGAAACTTGGCATGGTATCATCATTTCACCCGCATAGCATGTGCGAAAGAGTAGAGAGGGTCACGGCAAAAACTGGACACACTTCGTGTACAAACTGGACAAACTCTTTCGGAGTATCATGGTTTCGGATGAGAACTCATCTGTTACACGGGCACTTCAATATTTTTTAAACTTATTTGAACTCCGGAGTTCTTTTGTGTTCAGTATGCAGCATTCAAAGCAACGTCATCAATTTCCAACATGTTGTGACATCATTTGTTGTTTTTCGGTCATTTACCTAATTGTTTAGAGAGCTAAATGACTGTGAAATTGAAAATCACTACAAAATGAATTCTGGAAACATTGAAACTTGGCATGGTATCATCATTTCATCCGCATAGCATGTGCGAAAGAGTAGAGAGGGTCACGGCAAAAACTGGACGCACTTCCTGTACAAACTGGACAAACTCTTTCGGAGTATCAGGATTTCGGACTAGAACTCATCTGTTACATGGGCACTTCAATGTTTTTTAAACTTATTTGAACTCCGGACTTCTTTTGTGTTCAGTATGCAGCATTCAAAGCGACATCATCAATTTCCAACATGTTCTGACATCATTTGTTGTTTTTCGGTCATTTACCTATTTGTTTAGAGAGCTAAATGACCGTGAAATTGAAAACCACTAAAAAATGAATTCTGAAAATGTTGAAACTTGGCATGGTATCATCATTTCACCCGCATAGCATGTGCGAAAGAGTAGAGAGGGTCACGGCAAAAACTGGACGCACTTTGTGTACAAACTGGACAAACTCTTTCGGAGTATCAGGGTTTCGGACTAGAACTCATCTGTTACACGGGCACTTCAATGTTTTTTAAACTTATTTGAACTCTAGACTTCTTTTGTGTTCAGTATGCAGCATTCAAAGCGACGTCATCAATTTCCAACGTGTTCTGACATCATTTGTTGTTTTTCGGTCATTTACCTAATTGTTCAGAGAGCTAAATGACCGTGAAATTGAAAATCACTACAAAATGAATTCTGGAAATGTTGAAACTTGGCATGGTATCATCATTTCACCCGCATAGCATGTGCGAAAGAGTAGAGAGGGTCACGGCAAAAACTGGACGCACATCGTGTACAAACTGGACAAACTCTTTCGGAGTATCAGGGTTTCAGACGAGAACTTATCTATTACACGGGCACTTCAATGTTTTTTAAACTTATTTGAACTCCGGACATCTTTTGTGATCAGTATGCAGCATTCAAAGCGACGTCATCAATTTCCAACATGCTCTCACATCATTTCTTGTTTTTCGGTCATTTACCTAATTTTTTAGGGAGCTAAATGACCATGAAATTGAAAATCACTACAAAATGAATTCTAAAAATGTTGAAACTTGGCATGGTATCATCATTTCACCCGCATAGCATGTGCGAAAGAGTAGAGAGGGTCAGGGCAAAAACTGGACGCACTTCGTGTACAAACTGGACAAACTCTTTCGGAGTATCAGGGTTTCGGAGGAGAACTCATCTGTTACATGGGCACTTAAATGTTTTATAAACTTGTTTGAACTCCGGAGTTCTTTTGTGTTCAGTATGCAGCATTCAAAGCTACGTCATCAATTTCCAACATGTTGTGACATCATTTGTTGTTTTTCAGTCATTTACCTAATTGTTTAGAGAGCTAAATGACTGTGAAATTGAAAATGACTACAAAATGAATTCTGGAAATGTTGAAACTTGGCATGGTATCATCATTTCACCCGCATAGCATGTGCGAAAGAGTAGAGAGGGTCACGGCAAAAACTGGACGCACTTCGTGTACAAACTGGACAAACTCTTTAAGAGTATCAGGGTCTCGGACGAGAACTCATCTGTTACACGGGCACTTCAATGTTTTTTAAACTTATTTGAACTCCAGACTTCTTTTGTGTTCAGTATGCAGCATTCAAAGCGAGGTCATCAATTTCCAACATGTTGTGACATCATTTGTTGTTTTTCAGTCATTTACCTAATTGTTTAGAGAGCTAAATGACCGTGAAATTGAAAATCACTACAAAATGAATTCTGAAAATGTTGAAACTTGGCATGGTATCATCATTTCACCCGCATAGCATGTGCGAAAGAGTAGAGAGGGTCACGGCAAAAACTGGACGCACTTCGTGTACAAACTGGACAAACTCTTTCGGAGTATCAGGATTTCGGACTAGAACTCATCTGTTACACGGGCACTTCAATGTTTTTTAAACTTATTTGAACTTCGGACTTATTTTGTGTTCAGTATGCAGCATTCAAAGCGACATCATCAATTTCCAACATGTTCTGACATCATTTGTTGTTTTTCAGTCATTTACCTATTTGTTTAGAGAGCTAAACGACCGTGAAATTGAAAACCACTACAAAATGAATTCTGAAAATGTTGAAACTTGGCATGGTATCATCATTTCACCCGCATAGCATGTGCGAAAGAGTAAAGAGGGTCACGGCAAAAACTGGACGCACTTTGTGTACAAACTGGACAAACTCTTTGGACTAGAACTCATCTGTTACACGGGCACTTCAATGTTTTTTAAACTTATTTGAACTCTGGACTTCTTTTGTGTTCAGTATGCAGCATTCAAAGCGACGTCATCAATTTCCAACGTGTTCTGACATCATTTGTTGTTTTTCGGTCATTTACCTAATTGTTTAGAGAGCTAAATGACTGTGAAATTGAAAATCACTACAAGATGAATTCTGGAAATGTTGAAACTTCGCATGGTATCATCATTTCACCTGCATAGCATGTGTGAAAGAGTAGAGAGGGTCACGGCAAAAACTGGACGCACTTCGTGTACAAACTGGACAAACTCTTTCGGAGTATTAAGGTTTCGGATGAGAACTCATCTGTTACACGGGCACTTCAATGTTTTTTAAACTAATTTGAACTCCGGACTTCTTTTGTGTTCAGTATGCAGCATTCAAAGCGACGTCATCAATTTCCAACATGTTCTGACATCATTTGTTGTTTTTCGGTCATTTACCAAATTCTTTAGAGAGCTAAATGACTGTGAAATTGAAAATCACTACAAAATGAATTCTGGAAATGTTGAAACTTGGCATGGTATCATCATTTCACCTGCAAAGCATGTGCGAAAGAGTAGAGAGGGTCACGGCAAAAACTGGACGCACTTCGTGTACAAACTGGACAAACTTTTTCGGAGTATCGGGGTTTCGGACGAGAACTCATCTGTAACACGAGCACTTCAATGTTTTTTAAACTTATTTGAACTCCGGACTTCTTTTGTGTTCAGTATGCAGCATTCAATGTGACGTCATCAATTTCCAACATGTTCTGACATCATTTGTTGTTTTTCGGTCATTTACCTAATTGTTTAGAGAGCTAAATGACGGTGAAATTGAAAATCTCTACAAAATGAATTCTGGAAACGTTGAAACTTGGCATGGTATCATCATTTCACCCGCATAGCATGTGCGAAATAGTAGAGAGGGTCACGGCAAAAACGGGACGCACTTCGTGTACAAACTGGACAAACTCTTTCGGAGTATCAGGGTTTCAGACGAGAACTCATTTATTACACGGGCACTTCAATGTTTTTTAAACTTATTTGAACTCCGGACTTCTTTTGTGTTCAGTATGCAGCATTCAAAGCGACGTCATCAATTTCCAATATGTTCTGACATCATTTGTTGTTTTTCGGTCATTTACCTAATTGTTTAGAGAGCTAAATTACTGTGAAATTTAAAATCACTACAAAATGAATTCTGAAAATGTTGAAACTTGGCATGGTATCATCATTTCACCCGCATAGCATGTGCGAAAGAGTAGAGAGGGTCACGGCAAAAACTGGACACACTTCGTGTACAAACTGGACAAACTCTTTCGGAGTATCATGGTTTCGGATGAGAACTCATCTGTTACACGGGCACTTCAATATTTTTTAAACTTATTTGAACTCCGGAGTTCTTTTGTGTTCAGTATGCAGCATTCAAAGCAACGTCATCAATTTCCAACATGTTGTGACATCATTTGTTGTTTTTCGGTCATTTACCTAATTGTTTAGAGAGCTAAATGACTGTGAAATTGAAAATCACTACAAAATGAATTCTGGAAACATTGAAACTTGGCATGGTATCATCATTTCATCCGCATAGCATGTGCGAAAGAGTAGAGAGGGTCACGGCAAAAACTGGACGCACTTCCTGTACAAACTGGACAAACTCTTTCGGAGTATCAGGATTTCGGACTAGAACTCATCTGTTACACGGGCACTTCAATGTTTTTTAAACTTATTTGAACTCCGGACTTCTTTTGTGTTCAGTATGCAGCATTCAAAGCGACATCATCAATTTCCAACATGTTCTGACATCATTTGTTGTTTTTCGGTCATTTACCTATTTGTTTAGAGAGCTAAATGACCGTGAAATTGAAAGCACTACAAAATGAATTCTGAAAATGTTGAAACTTGGCATGGTATCATCATTTCACCCGCATAGCATGTGCGAAAGAGTAGAGAGGGTCACGGCAAAAACTGGACGCACTTTGTGTACAAACTGGACAAACTCTTTCGGAGTATCAGGGTTTCGGACTAGAACTCATCTGTTACACGGGCACTTCAATGTTTTTTAAACTTATTTGAACTCTAGACTTCTTTTGTGTTCAGTATGCAGCATTCAAAGCGACGTCATCAATTTCCAATGTGTTCTGACATCATTTGTTGTTTTTCGGTCATTTACCTAATTGTTCAGAGAGCTAAATGACCGTGAAATTGAAAATCACTACAAAATGAATTCTGGAAATGTTGAAACTTGGCATGGTATCATCATTTCACCCGCATAGCATGTGCGAAAGAGTAGAGAGGGTCACGGCAAAAACTGGACGCACTTCGTGTACAAACTGGACAAACTCTTTCGGAGTATCAGGGTTTCAGACGAGAACTTATCTATTACACGGGCACTTCAATGTTTTTTAAACTTATTTGAACTCCGGACATCTTTTGTGATCAGTATGCAGCATTCAAAGCGACGTCATCAATTTCCAACATGTTGTGACATCATTTGTTGTTTTTCGGTCATTTACCTAATTTTTTAGAGAGCTAAATGACTGTGAAATTGAAAATCACTACAAAATGAATTCTGGAAACATTGAAACTTGGCATGGTATCATCATTTCATCCGCATAGCATGTGCGAAAGAGTAGAGAGGGTCACGGCAAAAACTGGACGCACTTCCTGTACAAACTGGACAAACTCTTTCGGAGTATCAGGATTTCGGACTAGAACTCATCTGTTACACGGGCACTTCAATGTTTTTTAAACTTATTTGAACTCCGGACTTCTTTTGTGTTCAGTATGCAGCATTCAAAGCGACATCATCAATTTCCAACATGTTCTGACATCATTTGTTGTTTTTCGGTCATTTACCTATTTGTTTAGAGAGCTAAATGACCGTGAAATTGAAAACCACTACAAAATGAATTCTGAAAATGTTGAAACTTGGCATGGTATCATCATTTCACCCGCATAGCATGTGCGAAAGAGTAGAGAGGGTCACGGCAAAAACTGGACGCACTTCGTGTACAAACTGGACAAACTCTTTCGGAGTATCAGGGTTTCGGACTAGAACTCATCTGTTACACGGGCACTTCAATGTTTTTTAAACTTATTTGAACTCTAGACTTCTTTTGTGTTCAGTATGCAGCATTCAAAGCGACGTCATCAATTTCCAACGTGTTCTGACATCATTTGTTGTTTTTCGGTCATTTACCTAATTGTTCAGAGAGCTAAATGACCGTGAAATTGAAAATCACTAAAAAATGAATTCTGAAAATGTTGAAACTTGGCATGGTATCATCATTTCACCTGCATAGCATGTGCGAAAGAGTAGAGAGGGTCACGGCAAAAACTGGACGCACTTCGTGTACAAACTAGACAAACTCTTTTGGAGTATCGGGGTTTCGGACGAGAACTCATCTGTTACACGAGCACTTCAATGTTTTTTAAACTTATTTGAACTCCGGACTTCTTTTGTGTTCAGTATGCAGCATTCAAAGTGACGTCATCAATTTCCAACATGTTCTGACATCATTTGTTGTTTTTCGGTCATTTACCAAATTGTTTAGAGAGCTAAATGACTGTGAAATTGAAAATCTCTACAAAATGAATTCTGGAAATGTTGAAACTTGGCATGGTATCATCATTTCACCCGCATAGCATGTGCGAAATAGTATAGAGGGTCACGGCAAAAACTGGACGCACTTCGCGTACAAACTGGACAAACTCTTTAAGAGTATCAGGGTTTCGGACGAGAACTCATCTGTTACACGGGCACTTCAATGTTTTTTAAACTTATTTGAACTCCAGACTTCTTTTGTGTTCAGTATGCAGCATTCAAAGCGACGTCATCAATTTCCAACATGTTGTGACATCATTTGTTGTTTTTCAGTCATTTACCTAATTGTTTAGAGAGCTAAATGACCGTGAAATTGAAAATCACTACAAAATGAATTCTGAAAATGTTGAAACTTGGCATGGTATCATCATTTCACCCGCATAGCATGTGCGAAAGAGTAGAGAGGGTCACGGCAAAAACTGGACGCACTTCGTGTACAAACTGGACAAACTCTTTCGGAGTATCAGGATTTCGGACTAGAACTCATCTGTTACACGGGCACTTCAATGTTTTTTAAACTTATTTGAACTTCGGACTTCTTTTGTGTTCAGTATGCAGCATTCAAAGCGACATCATCAATTTCCAACATGTTCTGACATCATTTGTTGTTTTTCGGTCATTTACCTATTTGTTTAGAGAGCTAAACGACCGTGAAATTGAAAACCACAACAAAATGAATTCTGAAAATGTTGAAACTTGGCATGGTATCATCATTTCACCTGCATAGCATGTGCGAAAGAGTAGGGAGGGTCACGGCAAAAACTGGACGCACTTCGTGTACAAACTGGACAAACTCTTTCGGAGTATTAAGGTTTCGGATGAGAACTCATCTGTTACACGGGCACTTCAATGTTTTTTAAACTAATTTGAACTCCGGACTTCTTTTGTGTTCAGTATGCAGCATTCAAAGCGACGTCATCAATTTCCAACATGTTCTGACATCATTTGTTGTTTTTCGGTCATTTACCAAATTCTTTAGAGAGCTAAATGACTGTGAAATTGAAAATCACTACAAAATGAATTCTGGAAATGTTGAAACTTGGCATGGTATCATCATTTCACCTGCAAAGCATGTGCGAAAGAGTAGAGAGGGTCACGGCAAAAACTGGACGCACTTCGTGTACAAACTGGACAAACTTTTTTGGAGTATCGGGGTTTCGGATGAGAACTCATCTGTTACACGAGCACTTCAATGTTTTTTAAACTTATTTGAACTCCGGACTTCTTTTGTGTTCAGTATGCAGCATTCAAAGCGACATCATCAATTTCCAACATGTTGTGACATCATTTGTTGTTTTTCGGTCATTTACCTAATTGTTTAGAGAGCTAAATGACTGTGAAATTGAAAATCACCACAAAATGAATTCTGAAAATGTTGAAACTTGGCATGGTATCATCATTTCACCCGCATAGCATGTGCGAAAGAGTAGAGAGGGTCACGGCAAAAACTGGACGCACTTCGTGTACAAACTGGACAAACTCTTACGGAGTATCAGGGTTTCGGACGAGAACTCATCTGTTACACGGGCACTTCAATGTTTTTTAAACTTATTTGAACTCCGGACTTCTTTTGTGTTCAGCATGTCGCATTGAAAGCGATGTCATCAATTTCCAACATGTTCTGACATCATTTGTTGTTTTTCGGTCATTTACCTAATTGTTTAGAGAGCTAAATTACTGTGAAATTGAAAATCACTACAAAATGAATTCTGAAAATGTTGAAACTTGGCATGGTATCATCATTTCACCCGCATAGCATGTGCGAAAGAGTAGAGAGGGTCACGGCAAAAACTGGACACACTTCGTGTACAAACTGGACAAACTCTTTCGGAGTATCATGGTTTCGGATGAGAACTCATCTGTTACACGGGCACTTCAATATTTTTTAAACTTATTTGAACTCCGGAGTTCTTTTGTGTTCAGTATGCAGCATTCAAAGCGACGTCATCAATTTTCAACATGTTGTGACATCATTTGTTGTTTTTCGGTCATTTACCTAATTGTTTAGAGAGCTAAATGACTGTGAAATTGAAAATTACTACAAAATGAATTCTGGAAACATTGAAACTTGGCATGGTATCATCATTTCATCCGCATAGCATGTGCGAAAGAGTAGAGAGGGTCACGGCAAAAACTGGACGCACTTCGTGTACAAACTGGACAAACTCTTTCGGAGTATCAGGATTTCGGACTAGAACTCATCTGTTACACGGGCACTTCAATGTTTTTTAAACTTATTTGAACTCCGGACTTCTTTTGTGTTCAGTATGCAGCATTCAAAGCGACATCATCAATTTCCAACATGTTCTGACATCATTTGTTGTTTTTCGGTCATTTACCTATTTGTTTAGAGAGCTAAATGACCGTGAAATTGAAAACCACTACAAAATGAATTCTGAAAATGTTGAAACTTGGCATGGTATCATCATTTCACCCGCATAGCATGTGCGAAAGAGTAGAGAGGGTCACGGCAAAAACTGGACGCAGTTCGTGTACAAACTGGACAAACTCTTTCGGAGTATCAGGGTTTCAGACTAGAACTCATCTGTTACACGGGCACTTCAATGTTTTTTAAACTTATTTGAACTCTAGACTTCTTTTGTGTTCAGTATGCAGCATTCAAAGCGACGTCATCAATTTCCAACGTGTTCTGACATCATTTGTTGTTTTTCGGTCATTTACCTAATTGTTCAGAGAGCTAAATGACCGTGAAATTGAAAATCACTACAAAATGAATTCTGGAAATGTTGAAACTTGGCATGGTATCATCATTTCACCCGCATAGCATGTGCGAAAGAGTAGAGAGGGTCACGGCAAAAACTGGACGCACTTCGTGTACAAACTGGACAAACTCTTTCGGAGTATCAGGGTTTCAGACGAGAACTTATCTATTACACGGGCACTTCAATGTTTTTTAAACTTATTTGAACTCCGGACATCTTTTGTGATCAGTATGCAGCATTCAAAGCGACGTCATCAATTTCCAACATGTTGTGACATCATTTGTTGTTTTTCGGTCATTTACCTAATTTTTTAGAGAGCTAAATGACTGTGAAATTGAAAATCACTACAAAATGAATTCTGGAAACATTGAAACTTGGCATGGTATCATCATTTCATCCGCATAGCATGTGCGAAAGAGTAGAGAGGGTCACGGCAAAAACTGGACGCACTTCCTGTACAAACTGGACAAACTCTTTCGGAGTATCAGGATTTCAGACTAGAACTCATCTGTTACACGGGCACTTCAATGTTTTTTAAACTTATTTGAACTCCGGACTTCTTTTGTGTTCAGTATGCAGCATTCAAAGCGACATCATCAATTTCCAACATGTTCTGACATCATTTGTTGTTTTTCGGTCATTTACCTATTTGTTTAGAGAGCTAAATGACCGTGAAATTGAAAACCACTACAAAATGAATTCTAAAAATGTTGAAACTTGGCATGGTATCATCATTTCACCCGCATAGCATGTGCGAAAGAGTAGAGAGGGTCACGGCAAAAACTGGACGCACTTCATGTACAAACTGGACAAACTCTTTCGGAGTATCAGGGTTTCGGACTAGAACTCATCTGTTACACGGGCACTTCAATGTTTTTTAAACTTATTTGAACTCTAGACTTCTTTTGTGTTCAGTATGCAGCATTCAAAGCGACGTCATCAATTTCCAACGTGTTCTGACATCATTTGTTGTTTTTCGGTCATTTACCTAATTGTTCAGAGAGCTAAATGACCGTGAAATTGAAAATCACTACAAAATGAATTCTGAAAATGTTGAAACTTGGCATGGTATCATCATTTCACCTGCATAGCATGTGCGAAAGAGTAGAGAGGGTCACGGCAAAAACTGGACGCACTTCGTGTACAAACTAGACAAACTCTTTTGGAGTATCGGGGTTTCGGACGAGAACTCATCTGTTACACGAGCACTTCAATGTTTTTTAAACTTATTTGAACTCCGGACTTCTTTTGTGTTCAGTATGCAGCATTCAAAGTGACGTCATCAATTTCCAACATGTTCTGACATCATTTGTTGTTTTTCGGTCATTTACCAAATTGTTTAGAGAGCTAAATGACTGTGAAATTGAAAATCTCTACAAAATGAATTCTGGAAATGTTGAAACTTGGCATGGTATCATCATTTCACCCGCATAGCATGTGCGAAATAGTACAGAGGGTCACGGCAAAAACTGGACGCACTTCGCGTACAAACTGGACAAACTCTTTAAGAGTATCAGGGTTTCGGACGAGAACTCATCTGTTACACGGGCACTTCAATGTTTTTTAAACTTATTTGAACTCCAGACTTCTTTTGTGTTCAGTATGCAGCATTCAAAGCGACGTCATCAATTTCCAACATGTTGTGACATCATTTGTTGTTTTTCAGTCATTTACCTAATTGTTTAGAGAGCTAAATGACCGTGAAATTGAAAATCACTACAAAATGAATTCTGAAAATGTTGAAACTTGGCATGGTATCATCATTTCACCCGCATAGCATGTGCGAAAGAGTAGAGAGGGTCACGGCAAAAACTGGACGCACTTCGTGTACAAACTGGACAAACTCTTTCGGAGTATCAGGATTTCGGACTAGAACTCATCTGTTACACGGGCACTTCAATGTTTTTTAAACTTATTTGAACTTCGGACTTCTTTTGTGTTCAGTATGCAGCATTCAAAGCGACATCATCAATTTCCAACATGTTCTGACATCATTTGTTGTTTTTCGGTCATTTACCTATTTGTTTAGAGAGCTAAACGACCGTGAAATTGAAAACCACAACAAAATGAATTCTGAAAATGTTGAAACTTGGCATGGTATCATCATTTCACCTGCATAGCATGTGCGAAAGAGTAGGGAGGGTCACGGCAAAAACTGGACGCACTTCGTGTACAAACTGGACAAACTCTTTCAGAGTATTAAGGTTTCGGATGAGAACTCATCTGTTACACGGGCACTTCAATGTTTTTTAAACTAATTTGAACTCCGGACTTCTTTTGTGTTCAGTATGCAGCATTCAAAGCGACGTCATCAATTTCCAACATGTTCTGACATCATTTGTTGTTTTTCGGTCATTTACCAAATTCTTTAGAGAGCTAAATGACTGTGAAATTGAAAATCACTACAAAATGAATTCTGGAAATGTTGAAACTTGGCATGGTATCATCAATTCACCTGCAAAGCATGTGCGAAAGAGTAGAGAGGGTCACGGCAAAAACTGGACGCACTTCGTGTACAAACTGGACAAACTTTTTTGGAGTATCGGGGTTTCGGATGAGAACTCATCTGTTACACGAGCACTTCAATGTTTTTTAAACTTATTTGAACTCCGGACTTCTTTTGTGTTCAGTATGCAGCACTCAAAGCAACGTCATAAATTTCCAACATGTTCTGACATCATTTGTTGTTTTTCGGTCATTTACCTATTTGTTTAGAGAGCTAAATGACCGTGAAATTGAAAACCACTACAAAATGAATTCTGAAAATGTTGAAACTTGGCATGGTATCATCATTTCACCCGCATAGCATGTGCGAAAGAGTAGAGAGGGTCACGGCAAAAACTGGACGCAGTTCGTGTACAAACTGGACAAACTCTTTCGGAGTATCAGGGTTTCAGACTAGAACTCATCTGTTACACGGGCACTTCAATGTTTTTTAAACTTATTTGAACTCTAGACTTCTTTTGTGTTCAGTATGCAGCATTCAAAGCGACGTCATCAATTTCCAACGTGTTCTGACATCATTTGTTGTTTTTCGGTCATTTACCTAATTGTTCAGAGAGCTAAATGACCGTGAAATTGAAAATCACTACAAAATGAATTCTGGAAATGTTGAAACTTGGCATGGTATCATCATTTCACCCGCATAGCATGTGCGAAAGAGTAGAGAGGGTCACGGCAAAAACTGGACGCACTTCGTGTACAAACTGGACAAACTCTTTCGGAGTATCAGGGTTTCAGACGAGAACTTATCTATTACACGGGCACTTCAATGTTTTTTAAACTTATTTGAACTCCGGACATCTTTTGTGATCAGTATGCAGCATTCAAAGCGACGTCATCAATTTCCAACATGTTGTGACATCATTTGTTGTTTTTCGGTCATTTACCTAATTTTTTAGAGAGCTAAATGACTGTGAAATTGAAAATCACTACAAAATGAATTCTGGAAACATTGAAACTTGGCATGGTATCATCATTTCATCCGCATAGCATGTGCGAAAGAGTAGAGAGGGTCACGGCAAAAACTGGACGCACTTCCTGTACAAACTGGACAAACTCTTTCGGAGTATCAGGATTTCGGACTAGAACTCATCTGTTACACGGGCACTTCAATGTTTTTTAAACTTATTTGAACTCCGGACTTCTTTTGTGTTCAGTATGCAGCATTCAAAGCGACATCATCAATTTCCAACATGTTCTGACATCATTTGTTGTTTTTCGGTCATTTACCTATTTGTTTAGAGAGCTAAATGACCGTGAAATTGAAAACCACTACAAAATGAATTCTAAAAATGTTGAAACTTGGCATGGTATCATCATTTCACCCGCATAGCATGTGCGAAAGAGTAGAGAGGGTCACGGCAAAAACTGGACGCACTTCATGTACAAACTGGACAAACTCTTTCGGAGTATCAGGGTTTCGGACTAGAACTCATCTGTTACACGGGCACTTCAATGTTTTTTAAACTTATTTGAACTCTAGACTTCTTTTGTGTTCAGTATGCAGCATTCAAAGCGACGTCATCAATTTCCAACGTGTTCTGACATCATTTGTTGTTTTTCGGTCATTTACCTAATTGTTCAGAGAGCTAAATGACCGTGAAATTGAAAATCACTACAAAATGAATTCTGAAAATGTTGAAACTTGGCATGGTATCATCATTTCACCTGCATAGCATGTGCGAAAGAGTAGAGAGGGTCACGGCAAAAACTGGACGCACTTCGTGTACAAACTAGACAAACTCTTTTGGAGTATCGGGGTTTCGGACGAGAACTCATCTGTTACACGAGCACTTCAATGTTTTTTAAACTTATTTGAACTCCGGACTTCTTTTGTGTTCAGTATGCAGCATTCAAAGTGACGTCATCAATTTCCAACATGTTCTGACATCATTTGTTGTTTTTCGGTCATTTACCAAATTGTTTAGAGAGCTAAATGACTGTGAAATTGAAAATCTCTACAAAATGAATTCTGGAAATGTTGAAACTTGGCATGGTATCATCATTTCACCCGCATAGCATGTGCGAAATAGTACAGAGGGTCACGGCAAAAACTGGACGCACTTCGCGTACAAACTGGACAAACTCTTTAAGAGTATCAGGGTTTCGGACGAGAACTCATCTGTTACACGGGCACTTCAATGTTTTTTAAACTTATTTGAACTCCAGACTTCTTTTGTGTTCAGTATGCAGCATTCAAAGCGACGTCATCAATTTCCAACATGTTGTGACATCATTTGTTGTTTTTCAGTCATTTACCTAATTGTTTAGAGAGCTAAATGACCGTGAAATTGAAAATCACTACAAAATGAATTCTGAAAATGTTGAAACTTGGCATGGTATCATCATTTCACCCGCATAGCATGTGCGAAAGAGTAGAGAGGGTCACGGCAAAAACTGGACGCACTTCGTGTACAAACTGGACAAACTCTTTCGGAGTATCAGGATTTCGGACTAGAACTCATCTGTTACACGGGCACTTCAATGTTTTTTAAACTTATTTGAACTTCGGACTTCTTTTGTGTTCAGTATGCAGCATTCAAAGCGACATCATCAATTTCCAACATGTTCTGACATCATTTGTTGTTTTTCGGTCATTTACCTATTTGTTTAGAGAGCTAAACGACCGTGAAATTGAAAACCACAACAAAATGAATTCTGAAAATGTTGAAACTTGGCATGGTATCATCATTTCACCTGCATAGCATGTGCGAAAGAGTAGGGAGGGTCACGGCAAAAACTGGACGCACTTCGTGTACAAACTGGACAAACTCTTTCGGAGTATTAAGGTTTCGGATGAGAACTCATCTGTTACACGGGCACTTCAATGTTTTTTAAACTAATTTGAACTCCGGACTTCTTTTGTGTTCAGTATGCAGCATTCAAAGCGACGTCATCAATTTCCAACATGTTCTGACATCATTTGTTGTTTTTCGGTCATTTACCAAATTCTTTAGAGAGCTAAATGACTGTGAAATTGAAAATCACTACAAAATGAATTCTGGAAATGTTGAAACTTGGCATGGTATCATCATTTC
Source organism: Triticum urartu (assembly GCF_056163025.1). NCBI lineage: Eukaryota > Viridiplantae > Streptophyta > Magnoliopsida > Poales > Poaceae > Triticum > Triticum urartu. The sequence goes on along the minus strand of NC_141874.1, from coordinate 317,146,300 downwards.
ACCTGCAAAGCATGTGCGAAAGAGTAGAGAGGGTCACGGCAAAAACTGGACGCACTTCGTGTACAAACTGGACAAACTTTTTTGGAGTATCGGGGTTTCGGATGAGAACTCATCTGTTACACGAGCACTTCAATGTTTTTTAAACTTATTTGAACTCCGGACTTCTTTTGTGTTCAGTATGCAGCATTCAAAGCGACATCATCAATTTCCAACATGTTCTGACATCATTTGTTGTTTTTCGGTCATTTACCTAATTGTTTAGAGAGCTAAATGACTGTGAAATTGAAAATCTCTACAAAATGAATTCTGGAAATGTTGAAACTTGGCATGGTATCATCATTTCACCCGCATAGCATGTGCGAAATAGTAGAGAGGGTCACGGCAAAAACTGGACGCACTTCGTGTACAAACTGGACAAACTCTTTCGGAGTATTAAGGTTTCAGATGAGAACTCATCTGTTACACGGGCACTTCAATGTTTTTTAAACTAATTTGAACTCCGGACTTCTTTTGTGTTCAGTATGCAGCATTCAAAGCGACGTCATCAATTTCCAATATGTTCTGACATCATTTGTTGTTTTTCGGTCATTTACCTAATTGTTTAGAGAGCTAAATTACTGTGAAATTGAAAATCACTACAAAATGAATTCTGAAAATGTTGAAACTTGGCATGGTATCATCATTTCATCCGCATAGCATGTGCGAAAGAGTAGAGAGGGTCACGGCAAAAACTGGACACACTTCGTGTACAAACTGGACAAACTCTTTCGGAGTATCATGGTTTCGGATGAGAACTCATCTGTTACACGGGCACTTCAATATTTTTTAAACTTATTTGAACTCCGGAGTTCTTTTGTGTTCAGTATGCAGCATTCAAAGCGACGTCATCAATTTTCAACATGTTGTGACATCATTTGTTGTTTTTCGGTCATTTACCTAATTGTTTAGAGAGCTAAATGACTGTGAAATTGAAAATTACTACAAAATGAATTCTGGAAACATTGAAACTTGGCATGGTATCATCATTTCATCCGCATAGCATGTGCGAAAGAGTAGAGAGGGTCACGGCAAAAACTGGACGCACTTCGTGTACAAACTGGACAAACTCTTTCGGAGTATCAGGATTTCGGACTAGAACTCATCTGTTACACGGGCACTTCAATGTTTTTTAAACTTATTTGAACTCCGGACTTCTTTTGTGTTCAGTATGCAGCATTCAAAGCGACATCATCAATTTCCAACATGTTCTGACATCATTTGTTGTTTTTCGGTCATTTACCTATTTGTTTAGAGAGCTAAATGACCGTGAAATTGAAAACCACTACAAAATGAATTCTGAAAATGTTGAAACTTGGCATGGTATCATCATTTCACCCGCATAGCATGTGCGAAAGAGTAGAGAGGGTCACGGCAAAAACTGGACGCAGTTCGTGTACAAACTGGACAAACTCTTTCGGAGTATCAGGGTTTCAGACTAGAACTCATCTGTTACACGGGCACTTCAATGTTTTTTAAACTTATTTGAACTCTAGACTTCTTTTGTGTTCAGTATGCAGCATTCAAAGCGACGTCATCAATTTCCAACGTGTTCTGACATCATTTGTTGTTTTTCGGTCATTTACCTAATTGTTCAGAGAGCTAAATGACCGTGAAATTGAAAATCACTACAAAATGAATTCTGGAAATGTTGAAACTTGGCATGGTATCATCATTTCACCCGCATAGCATGTGCGAAAGAGTAGAGAGGGTCACGGCAAAAACTGGACGCACTTCGTGTACAAACTGGACAAACTCTTTCGGAGTATCAGGGTTTCAGACGAGAACTTATCTATTACACGGGCACTTCAATGTTTTTTAAACTTATTTGAACTCCGGACATCTTTTGTGATCAGTATGCAGCATTCAAAGCGACGACATCAATTTCCAACATGTTGTGACATCATTTGTTGTTTTTCGGTCATTTACCTAATTTTTTAGAGAGCTAAATGACTGTGAAATTGAAAATCACTACAAAATGAATTCTGGAAACATTGAAACTTGGCATGGTATCATCATTTCATCCGCATAGCATGTGCGAAAGAGTAGAGAGGGTCACGGCAAAAACTGGACGCACTTCCTGTACAAACTGGACAAACTCTTTCGGAGTATCAGGATTTCGGACTAGAACTCATCTGTTACACGGGCACTTCAATGTTTTTTAAACTTATTTGAACTCCGGACTTCTTTTGTGTTCAGTATGCAGCATTCAAAGCGACATCATCAATTTCCAACATGTTCTGACATCATTTGTTGTTTTTCGGTCATTTACCTATTTGTTTAGAGAGCTAAATGACCGTGAAATTGAAAACCACTACAAAATGAATTCTAAAAATGTTGAAACTTGGCATGGTATCATCATTTCACCCGCATAGCATGTGCGAAAGAGTAGAGAGGGTCACGGCAAAAACTGGACGCACTTCATGTACAAACTGGACAAACTCTTTCGGAGTATCAGGGTTTCGGACTAGAACTCATCTGTTACACGGGCACTTCAATGTTTTTTAAACTTATTTGAACTCTAGACTTCTTTTGTGTTCAGTATGCAGCATTCAAAGCGACGTCATCAATTTCCAACGTGTTCTGACATCATTTGTTGTTTTTCGGTCATTTACCTAATTGTTCAGAGAGCTAAATGACCGTGAAATTGAAAATCACTACAAAATGAATTCTGAAAATGTTGAAACTTGGCATGGTATCATCATTTCACCTGCATAGCATGTGCGAAAGAGTAGAGAGGGTCACGGCAAAAACTGGACGCACTTCGTGTACAAACTAGACAAACTCTTTTGGAGTATCGGGGTTTCGGACGAGAACTCATCTGTTACACGAGCACTTCAATGTTTTTTAAACTTATTTGAACTCCGGACTTCTTTTGTGTTCAGTATGCAGCATTCAAAGTGACGTCATCAATTTCCAACATGTTCTGACATCATTTGTTGTTTTTCGGTCATTTACCAAATTGTTTAGAGAGCTAAATGACTGTGAAATTGAAAATCTCTACAAAATGAATTCTAGAAATGTTGAAACTTGGCATGGTATCATCATTTCACCCGCATAGCATGTGCGAAATAGTACAGAGGGTCACGCCAAAAACTGGACGCACTTCGCGTACAAACTGGACAAACTCTTTAAGAGTATCAGGGTTTCGGACGAGAACTCATCTGTTACACGGGCACTTCAATGTTTTTTAAACTTATTTGAACTCCAGACTTCTTTTGTGTTCAGTATGCAGCATTCAAATCGACGTCATCAATTTCCAACATGTTGTGACATCATTTGTTGTTTTTCAGTCATTTACCTAATTGTTTAGAGAGCTAAATGACCGTGAAATTGAAAATCACTACAAAATGAATTCTGAAAATGTTGAAACTTGGCATGGTATCATCATTTCACCCGCATAGCATGTGCGAAAGAGTAGAGAGGGTCACGGCAAAAACTGGACGCACTTCGTGTACAAACTGGACAAACTCTTTCGGAGTATCAGGATTTCGGACTAGAACTCATCTGTTACACGGGCACTTCAATGTTTTTTAAACTTATTTGAACTTCGGACTTCTTTTGTGTTCAGTATGCAGCATTCAAAGCGACATCATCAATTTCCAACATGTTCTGACATCATTTGTTGTTTTTCGGTCATTTACCTATTTGTTTAGAGAGCTAAACGACCGTGAAATTGAAAACCACAACAAAATGAATTCTGAAAATGTTGAAACTTGGCATGGTATCATCATTTCACCTGCATAGCATGTGCGAAAGAGTAGAGAGGGTCACGGCAAAAACTGGACGCACTTCGTGCACAAACTGGACAAACTCTTTCGGAGTATTAAGGTTTCAGATGAGAACTCATCTGTTACACGGGCACTTCAATGTTTTTTAAACTAATTTGAACTCCGGACTTCTTTTGTGTTCAGTATGCAGCATTCAAAGCGACGTCATCAATTTCCAACATGTTCTGACATCATTTGTTGTTTTTCGGTCATTTACCAAATTCTTTAGAGAGCTAAATGACTGTGAAATTGAAAATCACTACAAAATGAATTCTGGAAATGTTGAAACTTGGCATGGTATCATCATTTCACCTGCAAAGCATGTGCGAAAGAGTAGAGAGGGTCACGGCAAAAACTGGACGCACTTCGTGTACAAACTGGACAAACTTTTTTGGAGTATCGGGGTTTCGGATGAGAACTCATCTGTTACACGAGCACTTCAATGTTTTTTAAACTTATTTGAACTCCGGACTTCTTTTGTGTTCAGTATGCAGCATTCAAAGCGACATCATCAATTTCCAACATGTTCTGACATCATTTGTTGTTTGTCGGTCATTTACCTAATTGTTTAGAGAGCTAAATGACTGTGAAATTGAAAATCTCTACAAAATGAATTCTGGAAATGTTGAAACTTGGCATGGTATCATCATTTCACCCACATAGCATGTGCGAAATAGTAGAGAGGGTCACGGCAAAAACTGGACGCACTTCGTGTACAAACTGGACAAACTCTTTCGGAGTATTAAGGTTTCAGATGAGAACTCATCTGTTACACGGGCACTTCAATGTTTTTTAAACTAATTTGAACTCCGGAGTTCTTTTGTGTTCAGTATGCAGCATTCAAAGCGACGTCATCAATTTCCAATATGTTCTGACATCATTTGTTGTTTTTCGGTCATTTACCTAATTGTTTAGAGAGCTAAATTACTGTGAAATTGAAAATCACTACAAAATGAATTCTGAAAATGTTGAAACTTGGCATGGTATCATCATTTCATCCGCATAGCATGTGCGAAAGAGTAGAGAGGGTCACGGCAAAAACTGGACACACTTCGTGTACAAACTGGACAAACTCTTTCGGAGTATCATTGTTTCGGATGAGAACTCATCTGTTACACGGGCACTTCAATGTTTTTTAAACTTATTTGAACTCCGGACTTCTTTTGTGTTCAGTATGCAGCATTCAAAGCGACATCATCAATTTCCAACATGTTCTGACATCATTTGTTGTTTTTCGGTCATTTACCTATTTGTTTAGAGAGCTAAATGACCGTGAAATTGAAAACCACTACAAAATGAATTCTGAAAATGTTGAAACTTGGCATGGTATCATCATTTCACCCGCATAGCATGTGCGAAAGAGTAGAGAGGGTCACGGCAAAAACTGGACGCAGTTCGTGTACAAACTGGACAAACTCTTTCGGAGTATCAGGGTTTCGGACTAGAACTCATCTGTTACACGGGCACTTCAATGTTTTTTAAACTTATTTGAACTCTGGACTTCTTTTGTGTTCAGTATGCAGCATTCAAAGCGACATCATCAATTTCCAACGTGTTCTGACATCATTTGTTGTTTTTCGGTCATTTACCTAATTGTTTAGAGAGCTAAATGACCATGAAATTGAAAATCACTACAAAATGAATTCTGAAAATGTTGAAACTTGGCATGGTATCATCATTTCACCTGCATAGCATGTGCGAAAGAGTAGAGAGGGTCACGGCAAAAACTGGACGCACTTCGTGTACAAACTGGACAAACTCTTTCGGAGTATCGGGGTTTCGGACGAGAACTCATCTGTTACACGAGCACTTCAATGTTTTTTAAACTTATTTGAACTCCGGACTTCTTTTGTGTTCAGTATGCAGCATTCAAAGTGACGTCATCAATTTCCAACATGTTCTGACATCATTTGTTGTTTTTCGGTCATTTACCAAATTGTTTAGAGAGCTAAATGACTGTGAAATTGAAAATCTCTACAAAATGAATTCTGGAAATGTTGAAACTTGGCATGGTATCATCATTTCACCCGCATAGCATGTGCGAAATAGTACAGAGGGTCACGGCAAAAACTGGACGCACTTCGTGTACAAACTGGACAAACTCTTTCGGAGTATCAGGGTTTCGGAGGAGAACTCATCTGTTACATGGGCACTTAAATGTTTTTTAAACTTGTTTGAACTCCGGAGTTCTTTTGTGTTCAGTATGCAGCATTCAAAGCTACGTCATCAATTTCCAACATGTTGTGACATCATTTGTTGTTTTTCAGTCATTTACCTAATTGTTTAGAGAGCTAAATGACCGTGAAATTGAAAATCACTACAAAATGAATTCTGGAAATGTTGAAACTTGGCATGGTATCATCATTTCACCCGCATAGCATGTGCGAAAGAGTAGAGAGGGTCACGGCAAAAACTGGACGCACTTCGTGTACAAACTGGACAAACTCTTTAAGAGTATCAGGGTTTCGGACGAGAACTCATCTGTTACACGGGCACTTCAATGTTTTTTAAACTTATTTGAACTCCAGACTTCTTTTGTGTTCAGTATGCAGCATTCAAAGCGACATCATCAATTTCCAACATGTTGTGACATCATTTGTTGTTTTTCAGTCATTTACCTAATTGTTTAGAGAGCTAAATGACCGTGAAATTGAAAATCACTACAAAATGAATTCAGAAAATGTTGAAACTTGGCATGGTATCATCATTTCACCCGCATAGCATGTGCGAAAGAGTAGAGAGGGTCACGGCAAAAACTGGACGCACTTCGTGTACAAACTGGACAAACTCTTTCGGAGTATCAGGATTTCGGACTAGAACTCATCTGTTACATGGGCAATTCAATGTTTTTTAAACTTATTTGAACTTCGGACTTCTTTTGTGTTCAGTATGCAGCATTCAAAGCGACATCATCAATTTCCAACATGTTCTGACATCATTTGTTGTTTTTCGGTCATTTACCTATTTGTTTAGAGAGCTAAACGACCGTGAAATTGAAAACCACAACAAAATGAATTCTGAAAATGTTGAAACTTGGCATGGTATCATCATTTCACCCGCATAGCATGTGCGAAAGAGTAGAGAGGGTCACGGCAAAAACTGGACGCACTTTGTGTACAAACTGGACAAACTCTTCGGACTAGAAATCATCTGTTACACGGGCACTTCAATGTTTTTTAAACTTATTTGAACTCTGGACTTCTTTTGTGTTCAGTATGCAGCATTCAAAGCGACGTCATCAATTTCCAACGTGTTCTGACATCATTTGTTGTTTTTCGGTCATTTACCTAATTGTTTAGAGAGCTAAATGACTGTGAAATTGAAAATCACTACAAAATGAATTCTGGAAATGTTGAAACTTGGCATGGTATCATCATTTCACCTGCATAGCATGTGCGAAAGAGTAGAGAGGGTCACGGCAAAAACTGGACGCACTTCGTGTACAAACTGGACAAACTCTTTCGGAGTATTAAGGTTTCGAATGAGAACTCATCTGTTACACGGGCACTTCAATGTTTTTTAAACTAATTTGAACTCCGGACTTCTTTTGTGTTCAGTATGCAGCATTCAAAGCGACGTCATCAATTTCCAACATGTTCTGACATCATTTGTTGTTTTTCGGTCATTTACCAAATTCTTTAGAGAGCTAAATGACTGTGAAATTGAAAATCACAACAAAATGAATTCTGGAAATGTTGAAACTTGGCATGGTATCATCATTTCACCTGCAAAGCATGTGCGAAAGAGTAGAGAGGGTCACGGCAAAAACTGGACGCACTTCGTGTACAAACTGGACAAACTTTTTCGGAGTATCGGGGTTTCGGACGAGAACTCATCTGTTACACGAGCACTTCAATGTTTTTTAAACTTATTTGAACTCCGGACTTCTTTTGTGTTCAGTATGCAGCATTCAAAGTGACGTCATCAATTTCCAACATGTTCTGACATCATTTGTTGTTTTTCGGTCATTTACCTAATTGTTTAGAGAGCTAAATGACTGTGAAATTGAAAATCTCTACAAAATGAATTCTGGAAATGTTGAAACTTGGCATGGTATCATCATTTCACCCGCATAGCATGTGCGAAATAGTAGAGAGGGTCACGGCAAAAACTGGACGCACTTCGTGTACAAACTGGACAAACTCTTTCGGAGTATCAGGGTTTCAGACGAGAACTCATTTATTACACGGGCACTTCAATGTTTTCTAAACTTATTTGAACTCCGGACTTCTTTTGTGTTCAGTATGCAGCATTCAAAGCGACGTCATCAATTTCCAATATGTTCTGACATCATTTGTTGTTTTTCGGTCATTTACCTCATTGTTTAGAGAGCTAAATTACTGTGAAATTGAAAATCACTACAAAATGAATTCTGAAAATGATGAAACTTGGCATGGTATCATCATTTCACCCGCATAGCATGTGCGAAAGAGTAGAGAGGGTCACGGCAAAAACTGGACACACTTCGTGTACAAACTGGACAAACTCTTTCGGAGTATCATGGTTTCGGATGAGAACTCATCTGTTACACGGGCACTTCAATATTTTTTAAACTTATTTGAACTCCGGAGTTCTTTTGTGTTCAGTATGCAGCATTCAAAGCGACGTCATCAATTTCCAACATGTTGTGACATCATTTGTTGTTTTTCGGTCATTTACCTAATTGTTTAGAGAGCTAAATGACTGTGAAATTGAAAATCACTACAAAATGAATTCTGGAAACATTGAAACTTGGCATGGTATCATCATTTCATCCGCATAGCATGTGCGAAAGAGTAGAGAGGGTCACGGCAAAAACTGGACGCACTTCGTGTACAAACTGGACAAACTCTTTCGGAGTATTAAGGTTTCGGATGAGAACTCATCTGTTACACGGGCACTTCAATGTTTTTTAAACTAATTTGAACTCTAGACTTCTTTTGTGTTCAGTATGCAGCATTCAAAGCGACGTCATCAATTTCCAACATGTTCTCACATCATTTGTTGTTTTTCGGTCATTTACCAAATTCTTTAGAGAGCTAAATGACTGTGAAATTGAAAATCACTACAAAATGAATTCTGGAAATGTTGAAACTTGGCATGGTATCATCATTTCACCTGCAAAGCATGTGCGAAAGAGTAGAGAGGGTCACGGCAAAAACTGGACGCACTTCGTGTACAAACTGGACAAACTTTTTTGGAGTATCGGGGTTTCGGATGAGAACTCATCTGTTACACGAGCACTTCAATGTTTTTTAAACTTATTTGAACTCCGGACTTCTTTTGTGTTCAGTATGCAGCATTCAAAGCGACATCATCAATTTCCAACATGTTCTGACATCATTTGTTGTTTTTCGGTCATTTACCTAATTGTTTAGAGAGCTAAATGACTGTGAAATTGAAAATCTCTACAAAATGAATTCTGGAAATGTTGAAACTTGGCATGGTATCATCATTTCACCCGCATAGCATGTGCGAAATAGTAGAGAGGGTCACGGCAAAAACTGGACGCACTTCGTGTACAAACTGGACAAACTCTTTCGGAGTATTAAGGTTTCAGATGAGAACTCATCTGTTACACGGGCACTTCAATGTTTTTTAAACTAATTTGAACTCCGGACTTCTTTTGTGTTCAGTATGCAGCATTCAAAGCGACGTCATCAATTTCCAATATGTTCTGACATCATTTGTTGTTTTTCGGTCATTTACCTAATTGTTTAGAGAGCTAAATTACTGTGAAATTGAAAATCACTACAAAATGAATTCTGAAAATGTTGAAACTTGGCATGGTATCATCATTTCATCCGCATAGCATGTGCGAAAGAGTAGAGAGGGTCACGGCAAAAACTGGACACACTTCGTGTACAAACTGGACAAACTCTTTCGGAGTATCATGGTTTCGGATGAGAACTCATCTGTTACACGGGCACTTCAATATTTTTTAAACTTATTTGAACTCCGGAGTTCTTTTGTGTTCAGTATGCAGCATTCAAAGCGACGTCATCAATTTTCAACATGTTGTGACATCATTTGTTGTTTTTCGGTCATTTACCTAATTGTTTAGAGAGCTAAATGACTGTGAAATTGAAAATTACTACAAAATGAATTCTGGAAATGTTGAAACTTGGCATGGTATCATCATTTCATCCGCGTAGCATGTGCGAAAGAGTAGAGAGGGTCACGGCAAAAACAGGACGCACTTCGTGTACAAACTGGACAAACTCTTTCGGAGTATCAGGATTTCGGACTAGAACTCATCTGTTACACGGGCACTTCAATGTTTTTTAAACTTATTTGAACTCCGGACTTCTTTTGTGTTCAGTAAGCAGCATTCAAAGCGACATCATCAATTTCCAACATGTTCTGACATCATTTGTTGTTTTTCGGTCATTTACCTATTTGTTTAGAGAGCTAAATGACCGTGAAATTGAAAACCACTACAAAATGAATTCTGAAAATGTTGAAACTTGGCATGGTATCATCATTTCACCCGCATAGCATGTGCGAAAGAGTAGAGAGGGTCACAGCAAAAACTGGACGCACTTCGTGTACAAACTGGACAAACTCTTTCGGAGTATCAGGGTTTCGGACTAGAACTCATCTGTTACACGGGCACTTCAATGTTTTTTAAACTTATTTGAACTCTGGACTTCTTTTGTGTTCAGTATGCAGCATTCAAAGCGACATCATCAATTTCCAACGTGTTCTGACATCATTTGTTGTTTTTCGGTCATTTACCTAATTGTTTAGAGAGCTAAATGACCATGAAATTGAAAATCACTACAAAATGAATTCTGAAAATGTTGAAACTTGGCATGGTATCATCATTTCACCTGCATAGCATGTGCGAAAGAGTAGAGAGGGTCACGGCAAAAACTGGACGCACTTCGTGTACAAACTGGACAAACTCTTTCGGAGTATCGAGGTTTCGGACGAGAACTCATCTGTTACACGAGCACTTCAATGTTTTTTAAACTTATTTGAACTCCGGACTTCTTTTGTGTTCAGTATGCAGCATTCAAAGTGACGTCATCAATTTCCAACATGTTCTGACATCATTTGTTGTTTTTCGGTCATTTACCAAATTGTTTAGAGAGCTAAATGACTGTGAAATTGAAAATCTCTGCAAAATGAATTCTGGAAATGTTGAAACTTGGCATGGTATCATCATTTCACCCGCATAGCATGTGCGAAATAGTACAGAGGGTCACGGCAAAAACAGGACGCACTTCGTGTACAAACTGGACAAACTCTTTCGGAGTATCAGGATTTCGGACTAGAACTCATCTGTTACACGGGCACTTCAATGTTTTTTAAACTTATTTGAACTCCGGACTTCTTTTGTGTTCAGTAAGCAGCATTCAAAGCGACATCATCAATTTCCAACATGTTCTGACATCATTTGTTGTTTTTCGGTCATTTACCTATTTGTTTAGAGAGCTAAATGACCGTGAAATTGAAAACCACTACAAAATGAATTCTGAAAATGTTGAAACTTGGCATGGTATCATCATTTCACCCGCATAGCATGTGCGAAAGAGTAGAGAGGGTCACGGCAAAAACTGGACGCACTTCGTGTACAAACTGGACAAACTCTTTCGGAGTATCAGGGTTTCGGACTAGAACTCATCTGTTACACGGGCACTTCAATGTTTTTTAAACTTATTTGAACTCCGGACTTCTTTTGTGTTCAGTATGCAGCATTCAAAGCGACATCATCAATTTCCAACGTGTTCTGACATCATTTGTTGTTTTTCGGTCATTTACCTAATTGTTTAGAGAGCTAAATGACTGTGAAATTGAAAATCTCTACAAAATGAATTCTGGAAATGTTGAAACTTGGCATGGTATCATCATTTCACCCGCATAGCATGTGCGAAATAGTAGAGAGGGTCACGGCAAAAACTGGACGCACTTCGTGTACAAACTGGACAAACTCTTTCGGAGTATCGGGGTTACGGACGAGAACTCATCTGTTACACGAGCACTTCAATGTTTTTTAAACTTATTTGAACTCCGGACTTCTTTTGTGTTCAGTATGCAGCATTCAAAGCGACATCATCAATTTCCAACATGTTCTGACATCATTTGTTGTTTTTCGGTCATTTACCTATTTGTTTAGAGAGCTAAACGACCGTGAAATTGAAAACCACAACAAAATGAATTCTGAAAATGTTGAAACTTGGCATGGTATCATCATTTCACCCGCATAGCATGTGCGAAAGAGTAGAGAGGGTCACGGCAAAAACTGGACGCACTTTGTGTACAAACTGGACAAACTCTTCGGACTAGAAATCATCTGTTACACGGGCACTTCAATGTTTTTTAAACTTATTTGAACTCTGGACTTCTTTTGTGTTCAGTATGCAGCATTCAAAGCGACGTCATCAATTTCCAATGTGTTCTGACATCATTTGTTGTTTTTCGGTCATTTACCTAATTGTTTAGAGAGCTAAATGACTGTGAAATTGAAAATCACTACAAAATGAATTCTGGAAATGTTGAAACTTGGCATGGTATCATCATTTCACCTGCATAGCATGTGCGAAAGAGTAGAGAGGGTCACGGCAAAAACTGGACGCACTTCGTGTACAAACTGGACAAACTCTTTCGGAGTATTAAGGTTTCGAATGAGAACTCATCTGTTACACGGGCACTTCAATGTTTTTTAAACTAATTTGAACTCCGGACTTCTTTTGTGTTCAGTATGCAGCATTCAAAGCGACGTCATCAATTTCCAACATGTTCTGACATCATTTGTTGTTTTTCGGTCATTTACCAAATTCTTTAGAGAGCTAAATGACTGTGAAATTGAAAATCACTACAAAATGAATTCTGGAAATGTTGAAACTTGGCATGGTATCATCATTTCACCTGCAAAGCATGTGCGAAAGAGTAGAGAGGGTCACAGCAAAAACTGGACGCACTTCGTGTACAAACTGGACAAACTTTTTCGGAGTATCGGGGTTTCGGACGAGAACTCATCTGTTACACGAGCACTTCAATGTTTTTTAAACTTATTTGAACTCCGGACTTCTTTTGTGTTCAGTATGCAGCATTCAAAGTGACGTCATCAATTTCCAACATGTTCTGACATCATTTGTTGTTTTTCGGTCATTTACCTAATTGTTTAGAGAGCTAAATGACTGTGAAATTGAAAATCTCTACAAAATGAATTCTGGAAATGTTGAAACTTGGCATGGTATCATCATTTCACCCGCATAGCATGTGCGAAATAGTAGAGAGGGTCACGGCAAAAACTGGACGCACTTCGTGTACAAACTGGACAAACTCTTTCGGAGTATCAGGGTTTCAGACGAGAACTCATTTATTACACGGGCACTTCAATGTTTTCTAAACTTATTTGAACTCCGGACTTCTTTTGTGTTCAGTATGCAGCATTCAAAGCGACGTCATCAATTTCCAATATGTTCTGACATCATTTGTTGTTTTTCGGTCATTTACCTCATTGTTTAGAGAGCTAAATTACTGTGAAATTGAAAATCACTACAAAATGAATTCTGAAAATGTTGAAACTTGGCATGGTATCATCATTTCACCCGCATAGCATGTGCGAAAGAGTAGAGAGGGTCACGGCAAAAACTGGACACACTTCGTGTACAAACTGGACAAACTCTTTCGGAGTATCATGGTTTCGGATGAGAACTCATCTGTTACACGGGCACTTCAATATTTTTTAAACTTATTTGAACTTCGGAGTTCTTTTGTGTTCAGTATGCAGCATTCAAAGCGACGTCATCAATTTCCAACATGTTGTGACATCATTTGTTGTTTTTCGGTCATTTACCTAATTGTTTAGAGAGCTAAATGACTGTGAAATTGAAAATCACTACAAAATGAATTCTGGAAACATTGAAACTTGGCATGGTATCATCATTTCATCCGCATAGCATGTGCGAAAGAGTAGAGAGGGTCACGGCAAAAACTGGACGCACTTCGTGTACAAACTGGACAAACTCTTTCGGAGTATCAGGATTTCGGACTAGAACTCATCTGTTACACGGGCACTTCAATGTTTTTTAAACTTATTTGAACTCTGGACTTCTTTTGTGTTCAGTATGCAGCATTCAAAGCGACGTCATCAATTTCCAACGTGTTCTGACATCATTTGTTGTTTTTCGGTCATTTACCTAATTGTTTAGAGAGCTAAATGACCGTGAAATTGAAAATCACTACAAAATGAATTCTGGAAATGTTGAAGCTTGGCATGGTATCATCATTTCACCTGCATAGCATGTGCGAAAGAGTAGAGAGGGTCACGGCAAAAACTGGACGCACTTCGTGTACAAACTGGACAAACTCTTTCGGAGTATTAAGGTTTCGGATGAGAACTCATCTGTTACACGGGCACTTCAATGTTTTTTAAACTAATTTGAACTCCGGACTTCTTTTGTGTTCAGTATGCAGCATTCAAAGCGACGTCATCAATTTCCAACATGTTCTGACATCATTTGTTGTTTTTCGGTCATTTACCAAATTCTTTAGAGAGCTAAATGACTGTGAAATTGAAAATCACTACAAAATGAATTCTGGAAATGTTGAAACTTGGCATGGTATCATCATTTCACCTGCAAAGCATGTGCGAAAGAGTAGAGAGGGTCACGGCAAAAACTGGACGCACTTCGTGTACAAACTGGACAAACTTTTTCGGAGTATCGGGGTTTCGGACGAGAACTCATCTGTTACACGAGCATTTCAATGTTTTTTAAACTTATTTGAACTCCGGACTTCTTTTGTGTTCAGTATGCAGCATTCAAAGTGACGTCATCAATTTCCAACATGTTCTGACATCATTTGTTGTTTTTCGGTCATTTACCTAATTGTTTAGAGAGCTAAATGACTGTGAAATTGAAAATCTCTACAAAATGAATTCTGGAAATGTTGAAACTTGGCATGGTATCATCATTTCACCCGCATAGCATGTGCGAAATAGTAGAGAGGGTCACGGCAAAAACTGGACGCACTTCGTGTACAAACTGGACAAACTCTTTCGGAGTATCAGGGTTTCAGACGAGAACTCATTTATTACACGGGCACTTCAATGTTTTTTAAACTTATTTGAACTCCGGACTTCTTTTGTGTTCAGTATGCAGCATTCAAAGCGACGTCATCAATTTCCAATATGTTCTGACATCATTTGTTGTTTTTCGGTCATTTACCTAATTGTTTAGAGAGCTAAATTACTGTGAAATTGAAAATGACTACAAAATGAATTCTGAAAATGTTGAAACTTGGCATGGTATCATCATTTCACCCGCATAGCATGTGCGAAAGAGTAGAGAGGGTCACGGCAAAAACTG
This sequence comes from Triticum urartu, assembly GCF_056163025.1. Lineage (NCBI taxonomy): Eukaryota > Viridiplantae > Streptophyta > Magnoliopsida > Poales > Poaceae > Triticum > Triticum urartu. The sequence continues at coordinate 317,131,194 of NC_141874.1, read as the reverse complement.
GACACACTTCGTGTACAAACTGGACAAACTCTTTCGGAGTATCATGGTTTTGGATGAGAACTCATCTGTTACACGGGCACTTCAATATTTTTTAAACTTATTTGAACTCCGGAGTTCTTTTGTGTTCAGTATGCAGCATTCAAAGCGACGTCATCAATTTCCAACATGTTGTGACATCATTTGTTGTTTTTCGGTCATTTACCTAATTGTTTAGAGAGCTAAATGACTGTGAAATTGAAAATTACTACAAAATGAATTCTGGAAACATTGAAACTTGGCATGGTATCATCATTTCATCCGCATAGCATGTGCGAAAGAGTAGAAAGGGTCACGGCAAAAACTGGACGCACTTCGTGTACAAACTGGACAAACTCTTTCGGAGTATCAGGATTTCGGACTAGAACTCATCAGTTACACGGGCACTTCAATGTTTTTTAAACTTATTTGAACTCCGGACTTCTTTTGTGTTCAGTATGCAGCATTCAAAGCGACATCATCAATTTCCAACATGTTCTAACATCATTTGTTGTTTTTCGGTCATTTACCTATTTGTTTAGAGAGCTAAATGATCGTGAAATTGAAAACCACTACAAAATGAATTCTGAAAATGTTGAAACTTGGCATGGTATCATCATTTCACCCGCATAGCATGTGCGAAAGAGTAGAGAGGGTCACGGCAAAAACTGGACGCACTTCGTGTACAAACTGGACAAACTCTTTCGGAGTATCAGGGTTTCGGACTAGAACTCATCTGTTACACGGGCACTTCAATGTTTTTTAAACTTATTTGAACTCTGGACTTCTTTTGTGTTCAGTATGCAGCATTCAAAGCGACGTCATCAATTTCCAACGTGTTCTGACATCATTTGTTGTTTTTCGGTCATTTACCTAATTGTTTAGAGAGCTAAATGACCGTGAAATTGAAAATCACTACAAAATGAATTCTGAAAATGTTGAAACTTGGCATGGTATCATCATTTCACCTGCATAGCATGTGCGAAAGAGTAGAGAGGGTCACGGCAAAAACTGGACGCACTTCGTGTACAAACTGTACAAACTCTTTCGGAGTATCGGGGTTTCGGACGAGAACTCATCTGTTACACGAGCACTTCAATGTTTTTTAAACTTATTTGAACTCCGGACTTCTTTTGTGTTCAATATGCAGCATTCAAAGCGACGTCATCAATTTCCAACATGTTCTGACATAATTTGTTGTTTTTCGGTCATTTACCTAATTGTTTAGAGAGCTAAATGACTGTGAAATTGAAAATCTCTACAAAATGAATTCTGGAAATGTTGAAACTTGGCATGGTATCATCATTTCACCCGCATAGCATGTGCGAAAGAATAGAGAGGGTCACGGCAAAAACTGGACGCACTTCGTGTACAAACTGGACAAACTCTTTCGGAGTATCATGGTTTCGGATGAGAACTCATCTGTTACACGGGCACGTCAACATTTTTTAAACTTATTTGAACTCCGGAGTTCTTTTGTGTTCAGTATGCAGCATTCAAAGCGACGTCATAAATTGCCAACATGTTCTAACATCATTTGTTGTTTTTCGGTCATTTACCTAATTGTTTAGAGAGCTAAATGACTATGAAATTGAAAATCACTACAAAATGAATTCTGGAAACATTGAAACTTGGCATGGTATCATCATTTCACCCGCATAGCATGTGCGAAAGAGTAGAGAGGGTCACGGCAAAAACTGGACGCACTTCGTGTACAAACTGGACAAACTCTTTCAGAGTATCGGGGTTTCGGACGAGAACTCATCTGTTACACGGGCACTTCGATGGTTTTTAAACTTATTTGAACTCCGGACTTCTTTTGTGTTCAGTATGCAGCATTCAAAGCGACGTCATCAATTTCCAACATGTTCTGACATCATTTGTTGTTTTTCGGTCATTTACCTAATTGTTTAGAGAGCTAAATAACCGTGAAATTGAAAATCACTACAAAATGAATTCTGAAAATGTTGAAACTTGGCATGGTATCATCATTTAACCCGCATAGCATGTGCGAAAGAGTAGAGAGGATCAGGGCAAAAACTGGACGCACTTCGTGTACAAACTGGACAAACTCTTTCAGAGTATCAGGTTTTCGGACTAGAACTCATCTGTTACACGGGCACTTCAATGTTTTCTAAACTAATTTGAACTCCGGACTTCTTTTGTGTTCAGTATGCAGCATTCAAAGCGACGTCATCAATTTCCAACATGTTCTGACATCATTTGTTGTTTTTCGGTCATTTACCTAATTGTTTAGAGAGCTAAATGACTGTGAAATTGAAAATCACTACAAAATGAATTCTGGAAATGTTGAAACTTGGCATGGTATCATCATTTCACCTGCATAGCATGTGCGAAAGAGTAGAGAGGGTCACGGCAAAAACTGGACGCACTTCGTGTACAAACTGGACAAACTCTTTCGGAGTATCGGGGTTTCGGACGAGAACTCATCTGTTACACGAGCACTTCAATGTTTTTTAAACTTATTTGAACTCCGGGCTTCTTTTGTATTCAGTATGCAGCATTCAAAGTGACGTCATCAATTTCCAACATGTTCTGACATCATTTGTTGTTTTTCGGTCATTTACCTAATTGTTTAGAGAGCTAAATGACTGTGAAATTGAAAATCTCTACAAAATGAATTCTGGAAATGTTGAAACTTGGCATGGTATCATCATTTCACCCGCATAGCATGTGCGAAATAGTACAGAGGGTCACGGCAAAAACTGGACGCACTTCGTGTACAAACTGGACAAACTCTTTCGGAGTATCATGGTTTTAGATGAGAACTCATTTATTACACGGGCACTTCAATGTTTTTTAAACTTATTTGAACTCCGGACTTCTTTTGTGTTTAGTATGCAGCATTCAAAGCGACGTCATCAATTTCCAACATGTTCTGACATCATTTGTTGTTTTTCGGTCATTTACCTAATTGTTTAGAGAGCTAAATTACTGTGAAATTGAAAATCACTACAAAATGAATTCTGAAAATGTTGAAACTTGGCATGGTATCATTATTTCACCTGCATAGCATGTGCGAAAGAGTAGAGAGGGTCACGGCAAAAACTGGACGAACTTCGTGTACAAACTGGACAAACTCTTTCGGAGTATCGGGGTTTCGGACGAGAACTCATCTGTTACACGAGCACTTCAATGTTTTTTAAACTTATTTGAACTCCGGACTTCTTTTGTGTTCAGTATGCAGCATTCAAAGCGACGTCATCAATTTCCAACATGTTCTGACATCATTTGTTGTTTTTCGGTCATTTACCTAATTGTTTAGAGAGCTAAATGACTGTGAAATTGAAAATCTCTACAAAATGAATTCTGGAAATGTTGAAACTTGGCATGGTATCATCATTTCACCCGCATAGCATGTGCGAAATAGTAGAGAGGGTCACGGCAAAAACTGGACGCACTTCGTGTACAAACTGGACAAACTCTTTCGGAGTATCAGGGTTTCAGACGAGAACTCATCTGTTACACGGGCACTTCAATGTTTTTTAATCTTATTTGAACTCCGGACTTCTTTTGTGTTCATTATGCAGCATTCAAAGCGACGTCATCAATTTCCAACATGTTCTAACATAATTTGTTGTTTTTCGGTCATTTACCTAATTGTTTAGAGAGCTAAATGACTGTGAAATTGAAAATCTCTACAAAATGAATTCTGGAAATGTTGAAACTTGGCATGGTATCATCATTTCATCCGCATAGCATGTGCGAAAGAGTAGAGAGGGTCACGGCAAAAACTGGACGCACTTCGTGTACAAACTGGACAAACTCTTTCGGAGTATCATGGTTTCAGATGAGAACTCATTTATTACACGGGCACTTCAATGTTTTTTAAACTTATTTGAACTCCGGACTTCTTTTGTGTTCAGTATGCAGCATTCAAAGCGACGTCATCAATTTCCAACATGTTCTGACATCATTTGTTGTTTTTCGGTCATTTACCTAATTGTTTAGAGAGCTAAATAACCGTGAAATTGAAAATCACTACAAAATGAATTCTGAAAATGTTGAAACTTGGCATGGTATCATTATTTCACCTGCATAGCATGTGCGAAAGAGTAGAGAGGGTCACGGCAAAAACTGGACGAACTTCGTGTACAAACTGGACAAACTCTTTCGGAGTATCGGGGTTTCGGACGAGAACTCATCTGTTACACGAGCACTTCAATGTTTTTTAAACTTATTTGAACTCCGGACTTCTTTTGTGTTCAGTATGCAGCATTCAAAGCGACGTCATCAATTTCCAACATGTTCTGACATCATTTGTTGTTTTTCGGTCATTTACCTAATTGTTTAGAGAGCTAAATGACTGTGAAATTGAAAATCTCTACAAAATGAATTCTGGAAATGTTGAAACTTGGCATGGTATCATCATTTCACCCGCATAGCATGTGCGAAATAGTAGAGAGGGTCACGGCAAAAACTGGACGCACTTCGTGTACAAACTGGACAAACTCTTTCAGAGTATCAGGGTTTCAGACGAGAACTCATCTGTTACACGGGCACTTCAATGTTTTTTAAACTTATTTGAACTCCGGACTTCTTTTGTGTTCATTATGCAGCATTCAAAGCGACGTCATCAATTTCCAACATGTTCTAACATAATTTGTTGTTTTTCGGTCATTTACCTAATTGTTTAGAGCGCTAAATGACCGTGAAATTGAAAATCACTACAAAATGAATTCTGGAAATGCTGAAACTTGGCATAGTATCATCATTTCACCCGCATAGCATGTGCGAAAGAGTAGAGAGGGTCACGGCAAAAACTGGACGCACTTCGTGTACAAACTGGACAAACTCTTTCGGAGTATCAGGTTTCGGACTAGAACTCATCTGTTACACGGGCACTTCAATGTTTTTTAAACTAATTTGAACTCCGGACTTCTTTTGTGTTCAGTATGCAGCATTCAAAGCGACGTCATCAATTTCCAACATGTTCTGACATCATTTGTTGTTTTTCGGTCATTTACCTAATTGTTTAGAGAGCTAAATAACCGTGAAATTGAAAATCACTACAAAATGAATTCTGAAAATGTTGAAACTTGGCATGGTATCATCATTTCACCCGCATAGCATGTGCGAAATAGTAGAGAGGGTCACGGCAAAAACTGGACGCACTTCGTGTACAAACTGGACAAACTCTTTCGGAGTATCAGGGTTTCAGACGAGAACTCATCTGTTACACGGGCACTTCAATGTTTTTTAAACTTATTTGAACTCCGGACTTCTTTTGTGTTCATTATGCAGCATTCAAAGCGACGTCATCAATTTCCAACATGTTCTAACATCATTTGTTGTTTTTCGGTCATTTACCTAATTGTTTAGAGCGCTAAATGACCGTGAAATTGAAAATCACTACAAAATGAATTCTGGAAATGCTGAAACTTGGCATGGTATCATCATTTCACCCGCATAGCATGTGCGAAAGAGTAGAGAGGGTCACGGCAAAAACTGGACGCACTTCGTGTACAAACTGGACAAACTCTTTCGGAGTATCACGTTTTCGGACTAGAACTCATCTGTTACACGGGCACTTCAATGTTTTTTAAACTAATTTGAACTCCGGACTTCTTTTGTGTTCAGTATGCAGCATTCAAAGCGACGTCATCAATTTCCAACATGTTCTGACATCATTTGTTGTTTTTCGGTCATTTACCTAATTGTTTAGAGAGCTAAATAACCGTGAAATTGAAAATCACTACAAAATGAATTCTGAAAATGTTGAAACTTGGCATGGTATCATCATTTCACCCGCATAGCATGTGCGAAAGAGTAGAGAGGGTCACGGCAAAAACTGGACGCACTTCGTGTACAAACTGGACAAACTCTTTCGGAGTATCGGGGTTTCGGACGAGAACTCATCTGTTACACGAGCACTTCAATGTTTCTTAAACTTATTTGAACTCCGGGCTTCTTTTGTGTTCAGTATGCAGCATTCAAAGTGACGTCATCAATTTCCAACATGTTCTGACATCATTTGTTGTTTTTCGGTCATTTACCTAATTGTTTAGAGAGCTAAATGACTGTGAAATTGAAAATCTCAACAAAATGAATTCTGGAAATGTTGAAACTTGGCATGGTATCATCATTTCACCCGCATAGCATGTGCGAAATAGTACAGAGGGTCACGGCAAAAACTGGACTCACTTCGTGTACAAACTGGACAAACTCTTTCGGAGTATCAGGTTTTCGGACTAGAACTCATCTGTTACACGGGCACTTCAATGTTTTTTAAACTAATTTGAACTCCGGACTTCTTTTGTGTTCAGTATGCAGCATTCAAAGCGACGTCATCAATTTCCAACATGTTCTGACATCATTTGTTGTTTTTCGGTCATTTACCTAATTGTTTAGAGAGCTAAATAACCGTGAAATTGAAAATCACTACAAAATGAATTCTGAAAATGTTGAAACTTGGCATGGTATCATCATTTCACCCGCATAGCATGTGCGAAAGAGTAGAGAGGGTCACGGCAAAAACTGGACGAACTTCGTGTACAAACTGGACAAACTCTTTCGGAGTATCGGGGTTTCGGACGAGAACTCATCTGTTACACGAGCACTTCAATGTTTCTTAAACTTATTTGAACTCCGGGCTTCTTTTGTGTTCAGTATGCAGCATTCAAAGTGACGTCATCAATTTCCAACATGTTCTGACATCATTTGTTGTTTTTCGGTCATTTACCTAATTGTTTAGAGAGCTAAATGACTGTGAAATTGAAAATCTCAACAAAATGAATTCTGGAAATGTTGAAACTTGGCATGGTATCATCATTTCACCCGCATAGCATGTGCGAAATAGTACAGAGGGTCACGGCAAAAACTGGACTCACTTCGTGTACAAACTGGACAAACTCTTTCGGAGTATCAGGGTTTCAGACGAGAACTCATTTATTACACGGGCACTTCAATGTTTTTTAAACTTATTTGAACTCCGGACTTCTTTTGTGTTCAGTATGCAGCATTCAAAGCGACGTCATCAATTTCCAACATGTTCTGACATCATTTGTTGTTTTTCGGTCATTTACCTAATTGTTTAGAGAGCTAAATTACTGTGAAATTGAAAATCACTACAAAATGAATTCTGAAAATGTTGAAACTTGGCATGGTATCATTATTTCACCTGCATAGCATGTGCGAAAGAGTAGAGAGGGTCACGGCAAAAACTGGACGAACTTCGTGTACAAACTGGACAAACTCTTTCGGAGTATCGGGGTTTCGGACGAGAACTCATCTGTTACACGAGCACTTCAATGTTTTTTAAACTTATTTGAACTCCGGACTTCTTTTGTGTTCAGTATGCAGCATTCAAAGCGACGTCATCAATTTCCAACATGTTCTGACATCATTTGTTGTTTTTCGGTCATTTACCTAATTGTTTAGAGAGCTAAATGACTTTGAAATTGAAAATCTCTACAAAATGAATTCTGGAAATGTTGAAACTTGGCATGGTATCATCATTTCACCCGCATAGCATGTGCGAAATAGTAGGGAGGGTCATGGCAAAAACTGGAAGCACTTCGTGTACAAACTGGACAAACTCTTTCGGAGTATCAGGGTTTCAGACGAGAACTCATCTGTTACACGGGCACTTCAATGTTTTTTAAACTTATTTGAACTCCGGACTTCTTTTGTGTTCATTATGCAGCATTCAAAGCGACGTCATCAATTTCCAACATGTTCTGACATCATTTGTTGTTTTTCGGTCATTTACCTAATTGTTTAGAGCGCTAAATGACCGTGAAATTGAAAATCACTACAAAATGAATTCTGGAAATGCTGAAACTTGGCATGGTATCATCATTTCACCCGCATAGCATGTGCGAAAGAGTAGAGAGGGTCACGGCAAAAACTGGACGCACTTCGTGTACAAACTGGACAAACTCTTTCGGAGTATCAGGTTTTCGGACTAGAACTCATCTGTTACACGGGCACTTCAATGTTTTTTAAACTAATTTGAACTCCGGACTTCTTTTGTGTTCAGTATGCAGCATTCAAAGCGACGTCATCAATTTCCAACATGTTCTGACATCATTTGTTGTTTTTCGGTCATTTACCTAATTGTTTAGAGAGCTAAATAACCGTGAAATTGAAAATCACTACAAAATGAATTCTGAAAATGTTGAAACTTGGCATGGTATCATCATTTCACCCGCATAGCATGTGCGAAATAGTAGAGAGGGTCACGGCAAAAACTGGACGCACTTCGTGTACAAACTGGACAAACTCTTTCGGAGTATCAGGGTTTCAGACGAGAACTCATCTGTTACACGGGCACTTCAATGTTTTTTAAACTTATTTGAACTCCGGACTTCTTTTGTGTTCATTATGCAGCATTCAAAGCGACGTCATCAATTTCCAACATGTTCTGACATCATTTGTTGTTTTTCGGTCATTTACCTAATTGTTTAGAGCGCTAAATGACCGTGAAATTGAAAATCACTACAAAATGAATTCTGGAAATGCTGAAACTTGGCATGGTATGATCATTTCACCCGCATAGCATGTGCGAAAGAGTAGAGAGGGTCACGGCAAAAACTGGACGCACTTCGTGTACAAACTGGACAAACTCTTTCGGAGTATCAGGTTTTCGGACTAGAACTCATCTGTTACACGGGCACTTCAATGTTTTTTAAACTAATTTGAACTCCGGACTTCTTTTGTGTTCAGTATGCAGCATTCAAAGCGACGTCATCAATTTCCAACATGTTCTGACATCATTTGTTGTTTTTCGGTCATTTACCTAATTGTTTAGAGAGCTAAATAACCGTGAAATTGAAAATCACTACAAAATGAATTCTGAAAATGTTGAAACTTGGCATGGTATCATCATTTCACCTATATAGCATGTGCGAAAGAGTAGAGAGGGTCACGGCAAAAACTGGACGCACTTCGTGTACAAACTGGACAAACTCTTTCGGAGTATCGGGGTTTCGGACGAGAACTCATCTGTTACACGAGCACTTCAATGTTTCTTAAACTTATTTGAACTCCGGGCTTCTTTTGTGTTCAGTATGCAGCATTCAAAGCGACGTCATCAATTTCCAACTTGTTCTGACATCATTTGTTGTTTTTCGGTCATTTACCTAATTGTTTAGAGAGCTAAATGACCGTGAAATTGAAAACCACTACAAAATGAATTCTGAAAATGTTGAAACTTGGCATGGTATCATCATTTCACCCGCATAGCATGTGCGAAAGAGTAGAGAGGGTCACGGCAAAAACTGGACGCACTTCGTGTAGAAACTGGACAAACTCTTTCGGAGTATGAGGGTTTCGGACGAGAACTCATCTGTTACACGGGCACTTCAATGTTTTTTAAACCTATTTGAACTCCGGACATCTTTTGTGTTCAGTATGCAGCATTCAAAGGGACGTCATCAATTTCCAACATGTTCTGACATCATTTGTTGTTTTTCGGTCATTTACCTAATTGTTTAAAGAGCTAAATGACCGTGAAATTGAAAACCACTACAAAATGAATTCTGAAAATGTTGAAACTTGGCATGGTATCATCATTTCACCCGCATAGCATGTGCGAAAGAGTAGAGAGGGTCACGGCAAAAACTGGACGCACTTCGTGTAGAAACTGGACAAACTCTTTCGGAGTATGAGGGTTTCGGACGAGAACTCATCTGTTACACGGGCACTTCAATGTTTTTTAAACTTATTTGAACTCCGGACTTCTTTTGTGTTCAGTATGCAGCATTCAAAGGGATGTCATCAATTTCCAACATGTTCTGACATCATTTGTTGTTTTTCGGTCATTTACCTAATTGTTTAAAGAGCTAAATGACCGTGAAATTGAAAATCACTACAAAATGAATTCTGGAAATGTTGAAACTTGGCATGGTATCATCATGTCACCCGCATAGCATGTGCGAAAGATTAGAGAGGGTCATGGCAAAAACTGGACGCACTTCGTGTACAAACTGGACAAACTCTTTCGGAGTATCAGGGTTTCCGACGAGAACTCATCTGTTACACGGGCACTTCAATGTTTTTCAAACTTATTTGAACTCCGGACTTCTTTTGTGTTCAGTATGCAGCATTCAAAGCGACGTCATCAATTTCCAACATGTTCTGACATCATTTGTTGTTTTTCGGTCATTTACCTAATTTTTAGAGAGCTAAATGACCGTGAAATTGAAAATCACTACAAAATGAATTCTGGAAATGTTGAAACTTGGCATGGTATCATCATTTCACCCGCATAGCATGTGCGAAAGAGTAGAGAGGGTCACGGAAAAAACTGGACGCACTTCGTGTACAAACTGGACAAACTCTTTCGGAGTATCATGGTTTCGGACGAGAACTCATCTGTTACACGGGCACTTCAATGTTTTTTAAACTTATTTGAACTCCGGAGTTCTTTTGTGTTCAGTATGTAGCATTCAAAGCGACGTCATCAATTTCCAACATGTTGTGACATCATTTGTTGTTTTTCGGTCATTTACCTAATTGTTTAGAGAGCTAAATGACTGTGAAATTGAAAATCACTACAAAATGAATTCTGGAAATGTTGAAACTTCGCATGGTATCATCATTTCATCCGCATAGCATGTGCGAAAGAGTAGAGAGGGTCACGGCAAAAACTGGACGTACTTCGTGTACAAACTGGACAAACTCTTTCGGAGTATCAGGGTTTCGGACGAGAACTCATCTGTTAGATGAGCACTTCAATGTTTTTTAAACTTATTTGAACTCCAGACTTCTTTT